>NW_026000143.1:171869-180393 GCF_001458135.2 Marmota marmota marmota
GGCGTGCGCGTGGTGGGGGCGTGCGCGTGGTGGGGACGTGCGCGTGGTGGGGGGTGTGCGCGTGGGGGGCATCACGCACAGATTGCCCGGCCAGCATTGTGCACCTCCCACAAGCCCCCCACCCAAGTGGTCCCCCTGAGCGTGGTCCTGGAGTGACTTGAAAGACAGGAGCTGAGGGCTGGGGCTGTAGCTCAGTGGCAAGGTGCTTGCCTGGCATTGCAGGAGGCCCTGGGTTCCATTGTCAGCACCACTTAAAAATAGACGAGGAAAACAAAGGCATTCTGTCCACCTACAAACACACACACACACACACACACACACACACACAAAGACAAGGGCTGGGTGGACCAAGTACAGCTACAGGACAGCCAACTTGAGAGGAAATAGTGGGCTTACCACCAAGCCTGTCATTCAGGCAGCATTCATTGGCCTGGCTGCACTGTGAAGTGGCACCCCCTTTGTCCCCAGAAAAGTCTTACCTGGGCTTCTCCAGAAATCTTCACCAGGACTGATTTTAGGACTGTCTGCAGAAGTTCAATGCAGATAAACTTCCTATTTTCATGTTGCCCTCTTTTACTTGGCCACTGGCCAGGGAGAGACCAGCACTCCAGGTGCTGGACACCCCCTTACTAGTGTTTTTTACAAGCATATCCAGTACAATAATTTGTAGAAATGTGCAAACAAGGCTTCTAGCCTTGAGCCCGGCTTCACAGAGATGTCTACATTTCTAAGATAAGTTACCAACTGGGCTCCATGGTAACAGCTGGCAGGGGGAGGAAAGAAAGGGGAGAAGAAGCTCCCCCCTTCTCAGGTGTTGTCCTTGAAGAGTGAACTTGCCGACAACA
This sequence comes from Marmota marmota marmota, assembly GCF_001458135.2. NCBI lineage: Eukaryota > Metazoa > Chordata > Mammalia > Rodentia > Sciuridae > Marmota > Marmota marmota. The sequence goes on from NW_026000143.1 coordinate 172,715, forward strand.
GTGAAAGCAAAAGCTGCTTTTATGTGAACTTCTGCAGACTGTGAACTTCTGCGCCCCTCCCCTTGCATGCTGGGTATAAAACTCTGAAACTCCCTGAACTTGGGGTTCAGGGGATTGATTGATGACAGCAAAAGCTGTGCCCTCTGAACCTGGCTGCAGCCAAATAAAAGTGTTTCCAGCTATCTTGGGTGCCTTGCCTCGTTTGTCCCTACAACATTTTTTGGCCACCCAGATGGGACAGAGGAGGTAGGGAAGGCTATTCTACTTCTCTTGTCTCCGGGGACCGGCTTCCCTGTGGGGATGGGGACAGTGGTTCCCTTGGCCCACCCAGGCCACTTTTAGCCTGAAGGATGATCGACTCACCCAGTTCCCTGGGGCTGTCAACCTGGAACTCAAGGGGACCCACAGGCAGCAGGAACCAGAATTAGGGTTTTGGAGCACATTCTGAAATGTGTGTTAGAAACCTTTAGGAAGGTTTTCCTGGTAACTGTGGGGTGAGACTCACTCCACAAAGGTGGCACACTCTCTGAATTAGAATGGCCCACCCAAGACGTGGGCTGGCCACCAGAAGGATCGTTAGAGAGAGAGTCATTGCTGAGGTCCTTTCGATCGTTGTTGGAGTCCCTGAACCAATTCTCTTATGCTGATGGTTCAAAAGAGATAGTTCAGAAACAGCCCCCTTGGTAATTGGGCACTGTAAATAAATCTAGTCACATGATTGGGAGTAAGATGAGTGTCTGTAAATCCTTCCATCATGAATGAGTCATTAGTAAACACTGGAATAGATTCTCCAGTCCACACAGCTGGGTGTACCAGGGGTGGATCTGGGAAATAACGTCCAGTAAGTGTCTGCTCGACTCCCTTTTACCTGACAGCCCAGCAGGGCAATCACTGTGGCTACCAACATTAATGCAGTCCCATTTCTCCCTAGGAGTTGAATCATTCACGAAGCGTGCGTGGTCAGCTTCTTCACGTCTTCCCATGAGATCAACTTTTCCGCTGGGTCTCGCTGGATCATCTTCATTCTGCTTTGATATCTCTTTGTTTTGAGGGAAGGCTTCTTTGGGTCGATTTTCAGTTGCTTGAATCTCAGCTGTATCTCCTCCATGTCTGATTGCACATTTATGCACCCAAATAGGACCCAAAGCACCTTCTGGAAAAATACCAGCATGACCTCTGCCCCACATAATCACTGGATCTAGTCCTCTCCATTGACCAATCTGTACGTCTTTCCACAAAACTCTGCCTAAAGGGCCTGTGGCTGTGGAAGACCTAGGTCTCTCAGCCGCAGTGTGACCTCCTGCGTCACCATTTAAAAATTTTAAAACAAACAAGGCATGGTTGAGGCTATTTGGGGGAGTCATAAACCTATTCCCCCCGCCCTTTTAATTTTTGCAATTGCAGCTTAATAGATAAATGAGCTCGTTCCACAATGGCTTGACCTTGGGGGTTATGAGGAATTCCTGTTTTATGGTCAATTTGAAACTCTTGGCAAAATTGTTGAAAAGAAGAGCTTACCTAAGCTGGTGCATTATCTGTTTTTAATCTGTAAAGGGCACCCTAACACAGCAAAGGCTGCTAGGCAGTGAGAAATTACATGTTGAGAATTTTCCTTTGTACATGCTGTGGCAAAAATCAATCTGGAATGTGTATCGACTATTATGTGTACATAACACTGTTTACCAAATTGAGGAATATGAGTTTTATCCATTTGCCTTAATTGATTTGGTCTTAATCCACAGGGATTTACCCCTGATGGCAGAGATGGAGTGTGAATAACACACTTGGAGCAGTGACTTATAACTTGACGAGCTTGTTCTCTGGTAATATTAATTTTTTTACGTAAACTAGAAGCATTTTGGTGATGTTTGTGCACAATCATATGGAGACATTTGTTGACAAACAATTACCAATTTATCGATTTTGTCATTACCTGAAGTTAGAGGTCCTTGAAGATTGGTTATGAGCTCGTATGTGTCCTACGAAACATGGGTATTTTCACATTTGCATCACCCTTTGTAGATTATGAAATAATTTAAATAGCTCTTGTGATGATGTATACCCAATAACTGAAGTTACCATATTTTTGGTAACTCTGACTGCATATAAGCTGTCAGAATAAATATTAATAGGCTCATTTGCAAAGTAATCTAAGGCACAAATAAGAGCTTCTAGCTCTGCTCTTTGGGCAGAAGCCTATGAGGTTTGTATTACTTCTGTGTGAACACGGCTATAAAAACCTGCTTTACCTGAGCTTGAACCACCAGTGAACACCATTGGGGCTCCATGTATGGGCTGGGCACGTACAGTCTTTGGAAAAATAAATGGCGTTATTAATGCAAATTGAATAATTTTATCACGAGGATAATGACTTTCTATCTGACCAGGAAAATCAGCAAAAGCTACTTGGCATAAACTAGAAGCTTGAAAAAGCCAGTTATTTTGTTGAACAGAAAATGGAATGATTATAACATCAGGTTCTGACACAACTAGTTGTAAAACTCTCGTTCTAGCTTTTATTACTAATGGGGCAATAGAGTCATGAGAAGGAATTAATGTCTTTTGGGAAGAGTGGGCTAAATGAATCCACTCAATAACTCCCGATCTTTGCCATATAGCTCCTGTGGGGACATGAGCAGTTGGAAATATTAATAAATATACCAGTCCTTGGGGACTAATTCTAGTAAGCTGTGCATTTTTTAATTGTAATTTTAATCTTTTCTAAAGCTGCTCTAGCCTCTATTGTCAGCTGACGAGAAGTGGAGAAGGATCTCCTTGTAACATCTGGAATAAAGGACTTAAATCAGAAGTGGTTAGTTTTACGGATGGCCTCAGCCAATTAATATCTCCTAATAGTTTTTGAAAATCATGAAGGGGATGTAACTCCTTAGCTCTTATCTGTAGATTTTGTGGACGAATTGTACGTCCTTCAATTACATGGCCCAAATATTTAAAGGGAGGCATCTCTTGTACCTTTTGAGGGGGCAATGCACAAACCCATTGCTGTAAGTGAAGCCTCTAACTGAGTAAAAATGTCCGAAAGTACTTCTGGATGAGCAGGAGCTAATCATATGTCATCCAGGAAATGAATAATACATGCATCAGGAAAGTCATTCCTTATAGGAGTTATCGCTTGACCTACGAATTTTTTGACATAAAGTTGGACTATTACACATTCCCTGAGGCAAAACCTTTCTCTTCACTGGTTCTTTAAAAATGAATGGCTGGGACATTGAAAGCAAATTTCTCACAATCCTCAGGATGTAATTTTATTGAGGAAAAAAACCCACAATCTTTTAGATCTATCACCATTAAGCTATAATTTAAAGGAATTTCTGTAGGAGAAGGAAGTCCAGGCTGCAATGATCCCAGAGGCTGAGTTGCATGATTTATTGCCCTTAAATCCTGTAGCAACCTTCAATAACCTGATTTTTTTTCTTAATAAAAAAACTGGGGGTGTTCCAAGGACTAAGTGTTGATTCTATATGACCAGCCTGAAGTTGTTCCTCAACCAACATATGAATTATCTTAAGTCTCTCCCCTGAGATCGGTCACAGAGAAATCCATATAGGCTCTTCTGTGAACCAGATGATTTTTTCTGCTGTCTTCTGGATCGGGGAGACACTCAGGGCCCCTAGTAAAAAATTTGGGTCTGGAGTATTTACGAATCTCTGTCGAGGAGACTGGCTCGTAAGCAGATATTCATCCTGATCATTTTTTTTTTCATGATCCCCTTGATTAAATTCCTCAAATGAACTCATAGAATTCAGTGTCATCAATAATAACCCTAATTTGCTGAATACATCCCTTCCCCATAGATTTACTGGTAAGGACTCTAACACGTAGGGTTTAAAAACTCCACTATTTCCATCGTGGTCCTCCCAGGGGAGATATGGGGCGCTCAGACCAGGCTGTGAGACTTGACCTGTTCCTTCTAAATTAGCTGGTGCTATAGGTAAAGGCCAGTTCTTAGGCCAAAAAAAAAATGGTGAGACAGGACTGATCTGTCTGCTCCAGCGTCCATCACACCCCTGAATTTTTTATGATTAATTTTTAAGTCCCAGTAGGGGGCGCCCCTGCCACACTAATTGAGACCAGTACCCTCTGTCGGGTGGTCTGGGGGCTGGGGTTTCATCTGGACATTCAGTTGGAATCACAGGGTCAAAGAATTAATTGAGCGATCGTATTTTTAGTAGAAAGCCGGATGGCATGATTGGATTTTATAGCAACTGTTATTTCACCCCCAAAATAAGGGTCCACCACTCCAGGTGTATCACCTCGATGGCCTCTTTCAAATTGTCACGCCCCAAAATCAACCCTATATTTTTTTCTAAGGAGTGGAAAACGCCAGTAGGGATCTGTTGTGGTCCCATTTCAGGAATCAGATCAGGTACCATGGATGGTCACAAAAATAAATGGCGGCTCCCCATAGGGTGAAAGTTTTCAAATGAGCTGGATCCAGATCAGAACCCAAGTGCCTGAATTCCGACACGGATCCTTTTTTTTTTTTTTTTTTTTTCCCATGAGGTCTGAGAACATCTTGACAAAAATCTATTTGCATTTTCAAATGCAAATGCTGTTTAACAAGAAATTCACAAGCACCTGGGTCTCCGATTGATCTCTTGGAGGTCTGGGTGAAGTCGATTGACAAAATCAGAATATAATTCATGAGCACCCTGCTTAACCTTAGTCAGAAATAAACTAGATTGGTCCCGGGAGTTAACCTGGGTGTCGGGGTGGGGGGGAGCTCTGGACACCACTGCACCCAGGGAAGAGGGCAGTCACCCATCTATCAGGGAGGCCCCTCTAACCTGAGTGTCCAGGAGAGCTCCCACCGCACACCAGGTAAAGGGCACTCCCACCTCTAGTGGGGTGGCCCTTCCACTACACCCAGGGTAGAGTGGACTCCCCCCTCCAGGTGCTGACCCCTTCATTTGACACCCCCCTCCCCAATCCTTGGAGCTAGGGGACATGGGACTCAATCAGAACCTGAAGGTCACAAGGAGTCGTGATGGTGTTATTCCAAAGTCACCAGCCACTGTGTGGCAGAGACAGTGTGGAAACATGGTCTTCAATTCTAGAAAATTCCCTCGTTTTCCCCACCTCCTATCCCCAAAGCTGTGCGGGCAGGTTGGAGGGGGCAGTTCAGAGGGAGGACACCAGGAATGAAGGAGGAGGAGTCGCTCATCTGGTCTCTGGGTCCCAGGCTCCCTTCCCTTCTGCTCTCCCAGGGAGACTTTGAGGTGGGGTTGGGAGGACCCAGCATGGTGGAGCCAGGCAGAGCAGAGGACACTTCAGCCAGGGTCCAGGTGTGACACGGGGCTGGTTTGGGGTCGGGTGGGGACTTGGGGCACAGTCACAAAATTATCTGTCACAAGGTGGAGCGGTTTCCTCTGTACCCTCCCTGCTTGGATCTTGGCAAGTCTCTGACACCTCAAGATGCTCCAAGAATCGGAAGACGAGCCAGGCATGGCAGCTCAGCAGGCTGAGGCAGGAGGATCACAAGTTGGAGGCCAGCCTCAGCCACTCAGCTTGGCCCTAAGAAATTCAGCGAGACCCTGTCGCAAAATAAAATATAGAAAGGGCTGGGGACCTAGCTCAGTGGTTAAGCACCCCTGGGTTCAATGCCTGCTACCCAAAAAAAAAAAAAAAAGACTGTCTATTTCTTTTAGCTATTTGGGAGACTGGATCCCCACAGATCAATTGACCAGATGGTCTTAGTGGACCACAGTCAGTGGGAACCTGTCTTATTCATGGTCTGTGCACTTTCCTGACACTCTGGCCGGTGGACTCATTCATATTAGCACCTGATCTCATTAACATAGGAGGCTAAGACATTTTTCCTGACTTCTAAACGTATCATAGGGCAGAAACAGAGTGATGTATGCTGGAATTACAAGCTGTGTCCTGCAGAAGGAGCAGGAATCCTCTTCACTCTCTAGAAACTTCTGTGACCCAAGGAACCACCCACCACAGCCCCTGGGACCTAGAAGTGGACGCTGCTTTCTCTTGCAGTCTCTGGCGCCATCGTGTGGTCGCAACGGGAACAACAGCAGGATGGGTTCAGGCATCGCAGCTCTTAGGGGGAGACTGGCTATGTCAGGCTTGGGGACTTCCAGGGCCTCTTGAGATTTTGCACATGGGAGGGAAGGGACAGACTAGGAGCCTGAGGTTTCCGAGGCATGTGTGGGCTGCAGCAATGAACGGGGTAAGCAGGAGCTGAAACCACAGTTGTCCTCAGAGTCTCTGGAATGTCACTCTCAGCAGAGCAGCAGGAAGCACCAAGATGTTCCTAGAACAAACTAAACAAATCCCTTTGTCCTGCCCAGTATTTTCACTTCACATTCTTTTTCCTGTTATGATGACTGTGACTCAGGCTGCTGTCTGGCGGATGGGTTTTGTTTTGTGAAAAGCAATGGATATTTGAAGCTTCGTCTCCTCCACCCACCGTGGACAGAGTTTTTGCTGGAGGGACAGGGACACTCCTATCTTGAGATTTCTTACGCTGTCCAAAATTCTGAGTCCTGTGAGTCTATTAAAGAGTAACCTCGGCTCAGTGCAGTGGCACACGCCTGTGATCCCAGCAGCTAGGGAGGCTGATGCAGGAGGATTGCAATTTCAAGGCCAGCCTCAGCAGGTCCTGAGAGCAGGTTGGGACGATGGAGGCAGACTCAACCCAGGAGCTGGGAGTGGGTAAGGACCAGACATACACAGGCTCCTTTGGCAACTCATGGCCCCTGTCTGCAGGCCCTGGCTGCCTTCAGCTGCCCACTGGGATGGCAGAAGGATCTGAGCTGGTGTGGAGGGCCCTGCTTGGTGGCTAACACCACATGTGACCAAAATAGGCAAATGTGGTTTTTTTTTGTTTTGTTTTGTTTTGTTTTGTTGAGGGGGTGGGTACTGGGGATTAAACCCAGGGGCACTCAACCACTGAGCCACACCCCCAGCCCTTTTTTGTATGTTAGCGACAGGGTCTCACTGAGTGGCTTAGCTCCTCGTTGTTGCTGAGGCTGGCTTTGAACTCGCGATCCTCCTGCCTCAGCCTCCCGAGCCTCTGGGATGACGGGCATGTGCCACCGCACTCAGTAGAATAAGCAAGTCTTTATAGATAGAAAAGAGCTTTGGTTTCCTGGAACTGGGGTGGAAATGCTCCAAGAAGATCGAATGCCAACAGGCATGAGGATTCTTTTGGAGAGGGCAGAAATGTCCTAACACGGGGGTCTTAGTAGCAGTTGAAAACAGTATGAATTTATTTTTAAAATTCATTGCACTGTGCCCTGAAAACAAGTGAAATTTTACAGTGTTTTAATGATACCTCCGTGAAATTATTGCCCAGTCCTATTTTACACTTCAGAAATATCAACTTAGATATAAAGTCCACCTTGCCAAAATAAAAGGTCTATTTGAATGGTAACAAGGTCTGGGCATTGAGGTCTCCAGCAGGTGGGCCTCTCTAAGGGCTGCCAGGAAAGAGGAATCATGGCTGCCATAGCACGGATGACCACCAGGGGGCAGCAGACCTCAACTGATCTGAAACCCATGGAGGAAGCAGAAGGTCCCAGGAGCAGGAAGGCGAGGGAAGGAGGAGGGAGGAGGGACGAGGGGAAGGAGGAGGGGAAGGAGGAGGGTGGAGAGGAAGGAGAAGGGAGGAGGGGAAGGAGAGGGAAGAGGGGAGGGAG
>NW_026000143.1:180489-322565 GCF_001458135.2 Marmota marmota marmota
CCCTCTTCCCTCCTCCCCTCCTCCCCTCCTCCCTCCTCCTTCCCGCTCCTGGGACCTGCGGCTCCCCTTCAGTTGAGGTCTGCTGCCCCCTGGTGGTCATCCGTGGTATGGCTGCCATGATTCCTTTTTCCTGGCAGCCCTTAGAGAGGCCCTCTGGAGACCTCAATGTCCAGACCCTGTGACCACTTTTCGCCCCTTTGATATGCATGCATAATAGCAGGGACTACTGCTGTCCCCAAGGGCCATTCAACTTGTTCCTGGAATGGGACTGTTTCAGCCTGTTACTAAATACTGTCCATCTACTTGTCCAGCTGCAATACGTCCAGGGTGAGGAGGAGCCTTGGTTCAGTCCCACTCTGAGGGTCACTGGATGGAGCAGCAAGGGAACTGTCTTGAGAGGGGGGTCTGCATTCACGTGGGCCTGAGGGGCCATCTTCTGGGCTCACCTGGGTGGCTTCCCTAGGGGCCTGGGTGTTCTTTCTCCAAATGCATTCAACTATTTTTTTTCAACAGAGACTTATTAAACACCTGCTAGGTGACAGACTGGGCTAGGAACTGCAGATCGTAATGAGCAAAAACTAGACGTGGGTCTTGCTCCCAGGCTTCTGGAACAAAATAACCAGGAAAAATCTCTCCCGGGTGAGTGGACATTTAAAAGTGAGGAAAATGGGCTGGGGTGGTAGCTCGGTGGTAGAGCGCTTGCCTAGCATGTGTGAGGCACTGGTTCGATTCTCAGCACCGCGTACAAATAAAATAAAGGTCCATTGATAACGGAGAAGATTTTCTTTTTTAAGTGAGGACTATGTCAAGTGCGGTGGTGGCTCACGCCTGTCATCCCAGCAGCTGGGGAGGTTGAGACAGGAGGATCGCAAGGTGGAGGCCAGCCTCAGCAACAGGGAGGCCCTGAGCAGCTCAGCGAGACCCTGTCTCTAAATAAAATACAAAATAGGGCTGGGGATGGGCCTCGGGGGTCGAGGGCCCCTGAGTTCAGTCCTCGGTACCCTCCACCCCAAATTGGGGAAAATGACCCCAAGTAGAGAGGGTGTGGGGTTGGTGAGCTGGGATCAGTAAGGGGAGCAGCTTCCACTGGGCTGAGTGACCGTCTTGGGGACTTTGTCATCATCACACAGGTTCAAAGTCAAGACCCATAGGGAACCAGCGTGGGACCTTGGACTTGTCACTTCCTCCCCGATTCCTCCTCTGTAAAAGGAAGGCGATGCTCATCGTGAAGGGGAGGACTGAGTGACCATGGGAGCCCTCAGGCTGCACACGGGAAGTGTCGTGTGGCCATTTGCAGTTCCCACGGCGTCTTTCAGACCTTCCCTTAGGAGGGGGACCCCTCTGGATTCGTGGATAGCCAGAGGACAGGGTGGAGGGCGTGGGACACCTCGGGAGACTGAGAAACACGGACTGAGCGGGAGCAGAGGAGGAGATGCGAGGGGCGTGGTCTTGGGTGTCCAGTCCAGGCTGTGGCGAGCGGCCGCTGTGGCCGGGATGATGGTCCAGGGAGAATCGTGCAGGGGGAACCGAGAGCTGGGGAGCACAGCAGGGCCAGTGTCCCTGCCGGAGGACTGGTGACCTTCCTGCGGGGTGTCCCGGGCTCGTGGCCGTGGAGCAGTGTAATGGTTCATTTGCATCGTCAACTTGATGGAGTGAGAGGCGCTGAGGATTGAGAGGTTTCTGGGCGGGTCCCTGAGGGTGTGTCTAGGAATGATTGGCAGGTGCGATAGCCAACTGGAGTGGAGACCCTCCCTAAGTGTGGGCGGCGCCGTCCAATAGGCAAGGAGCAGCGGTGGATGCCCCCGCCGTCCTTGCTGGCCGCGTTCTTCGGCGGCTGCCATCTCTGGGGACATCGGAGTCTCGCTCCTTCACTCTTCCAAAGCGGACTCTGCCCGTGACTCTCCGGGGAGTTTCCGGAAGCCTTTGGTCTCGGGCTGGGGTAGCATCTTTGACCCTCTTGTCCTGGGGCCTCACCCCTTGGACTGCGCAGCTGCTGGTCCCTCGGGCTCTCCAGCCTGCGGCCGGCCAGGGCGGACTGTCAGCTTCTGGCTGTGAAAGCCAATCCAATAATCCCCCTGTATCATCATACTTCCTGTCGATCTGTTTCTCTAGAGGACCCTGTCACAAGCAGTGACCCTGAGCTCTCTGTCACCCACTGTGGTGACTAAAGTGCCTCCAGGCGTTACCAAATGCACCCCTAGTTTTGGGGAACTCCCCAGGCTCCCCTCCCCTGCAAACGGAGCAGCCCAGGCCTGAGGGGAGGCTGTGACTCAGGTGCAGAACTAGGCTCCCACCCAGGCGCCTCCACACCCTGGAGCTGAAGCCACCAACCTCTGGGCCTGGTTTTCAGGAGGTCCCCAAAGTACTAGTCTACTTAGTCTGCCCGCCCCCCATCATCCCTGAAGATCTGCACCCCCCCATCCCTAACCCATTCACCATGTCCCAGGAGCCATAGAGGATAACATCACGGTCATGTCCCCTGCCTTTTCTCCCAGTTATCCCCTGTTATGGTTTAGATATTAGGTGTCCCCAAAAGCTCCCGTGGGAGGTGATGCAGGAGGATCCAGAGGAGGAGTGAGGGGGTGTGAGGGCCTGAACACCGGCAGGGAATGGCTCCCTGGGGGTCCCCTGGTGGCACTTGGAGGCAGGTGGGGTGTGATACAGGTGGCGGCCCTGGGGCCATGGCTTGGGGTCTCGATGTGTCCCTGGAGAGTGGAGTCTCTGCTCCCTGGTCCCCCATGGGAGCTGCTCCCTCCCCACACTCTTCCTCCATGATGTCCTGCCTCCCCTCGGCCAGGAGTGGAGCCGCCTGTGGACTGGGACCTCGGACACCCTGAGCCTTAAATCAACTTGTCCTTTTAAAATAGCTCTGGTCATATTTTTAATAAAGCAATTTAAAAAACTGATTAAAAGAGTCCCCCGCCCAACCCCAACCCACCTGGCCCTGGATGGGCCGGGCTTTCCTCAGAGGTTCTCATCAGAGGCAAGAGATGCCCCCATGGAGTTCAACATCACAATATCCAGCTCTTGGCCACCCTGGCCTCTGGGGCATGCCACTGGAGGGTGGCACCTGGACTTGGGTCTGAGCCTTCCGGGCCGTGTGCCCTTGGGCAAGCCCTTCATCTCCCCAAGCCTTGATTTCCTCCGATGGAGCTGGGGACCAGCTGTGTCACCTTGAGGGCTGGTGGGGGCCCACAGAGACGAGAGCCTGCTGGTTGGTGGGCAGAAGACGGAGGAGGAAGGTCTACCCTGGACCTGCTGCTCTGCCCAGGGAAGGGGCGGGGCAGGCTGTGGGCGGGGCTTCCGGGTGAGGCTAGCTTCCATTGGCTGCCCCTAGGACCTTTTCCTCAAGGTCTTATCAAGGGCGTCGACAACTCACCTTTTCAGACTGTTGAGAGAGGACCATCCATGGGAGAATGGATCTGGGGAGACCTCCCTCCCCTCCTTGCCCACACAGTGCCCCTGGTGCAGTCCCCCAGGCCACCTCTGGCTTTTGGATTCTGTCCACGGGAACCTTCCTCCTGTGTGTGCTATATCTCTATGCTAACCCCCGTAGGATGGTGACCCCATGTGGTGCTCTTGACCCTCTCCTTTTGCAGTCTCAGGCGGTCTGGGATGCATGGTCAACAGCAAATCACATAGAACCCTTTTACTGCTGCCCTATCCACTGTCCTCCCCAAACCAGCAGCCAGAGCCGAGGCAGGGAGGCCTTGATCAAGGGCTGGCAATATGGGGTAAGACGACAGCCCGCCTGGGCCCAAATCCCTGTTCCACCGCTTGCCAATTCTAAGCCATGCCTTAGGTTTACAAATCCAAGTCTGATTCCCATGGACTTGGTAGAATCATGGTGGTTAAGTGGGATGAGCATAGAAAGTGTTAGTGCACACCCTGAGGAACTTCCAGATCCAAGGGCCTAAACATGGATGTGCACCTGAGGAACTTCCAGATCCGGGGGCCTAAACATGGATGTGTGCCTGAAGAACTTCCGGTTGCTATGCCCTAAACATGGATTCCTGAGGCATTCCAGATCCTGGGGCTCAAACATGGATGCCTGAGGCACTTCCGGATCCTAGAGCCTAAACATGGAGGACTGATGAACTTCCTGATCCGGGGCCTAAACATGGACGTACACCTGAGGAACCTCCGGATCCATGGGCCTAAACATGGACGTGCACCTGGGGAACTTCCTGATCCGGGGCCTAAACATGGATGCTTGAGGCACTTCTGGATCTGGGGGCCTAAACATGGAAGTGCACCTGGAACTTCTGGGTCCTTGTGCCTATAAAGGGCAGGGTGTGACTCTCAGAAGGGACGTGGCCCATGAAGGGGAGCTGAGTATGGGGCCTGTTGGGGGCAGACTGAGCTGTCGCACCCTGAACTTGAATGTGACAGTGGCCTCACTTCCCGGCCTTCCCCTGGGTGTCACTTCCTCCCCTTCCAGGTGGTGCCGGGGAGGAAGTGAGACCAGGCACAGGGGCCAGGCCACCGTCTTTCTCCTCGCTTAGCCAGGAGCCCAGCCTGGCTGGGGATGGGGACGTCTTATGACACTGGCTGCCTCCTGCATCCCTGCCCCAGGACCTCAGGGACCACAGGCAGGGACAGTCATTGATTCTCCCCTGGCCGACGACCCTCAGCCCTGGGGTCTTCCCAGGGAGAGCTCTGTCTCCCAGAGGGTCAGGGGGCCCCTGTGACCTGCTGCTCCTTACCCACTGTCATCCTGGGCGAGCACAGGTCACGACACTAGACGCTACTGAGAGTGACATCCCCTGGATGGGCGGCTGGGGACTTTGCGTCTGTCCCCAGGCCTCAGACACCGGATGATCCCTCCCAGAGACAGAAAATCACCCACACTGCCCAAGACTTATTTTTAAGCTTTGGATTCTGAAACTTTCCTGCTGCCACCTTCTTTGTGAAGCCAGTTTTTCAACAGAGACAATATTCCAGGGGGAGGGGGGAAAAACATGGAGTCAATCAAACCAAGCTGACACATCTTGTCCTCCAAGAGAAATCTGGATTGGGGGGAGAATAGCCATTCTCAACTGGCGAAATAGTGAAGTTCCCTTGTCCTTATTTTGTGTAAGCAAAATGAATAATCTGATGTTAATTCATCAAAAAAAAAAAAAAAAAAGAAAGAAAGAAAAAGAAAAAGAAAGTGTTAGTGCACACGTATAATCCCAGTGGCTCAGGGGGCTAAGGCAGGAGGATGGTGGGTCGGAGGCCAGCCTCAGCAACTTAGCAAGGCCCTAAGCAATTCAGTGAGACTCTGTTCTCAAAATAAATAAATAAATAAAAAGAGCTGGAGATGTGGCTCAGTGATTAAGCACCCCTGGGCTCAATCCCTGGTACCAAAAATAACAGTAAAGTACCTGGCATAGAGCTCACTAAACATTAGCTGTTATTGCTGCTGTTGATTTTATTAGGACCTCCCTATTTGGCCATAAAACAGACTGACTCTAAGATTCATTAGTCATGATAAGAGAATAAGTTCGGTAGGCGGGGGATGCAGCTCAGCTGGTAGACTGCCTCGTATGCACAACAAACCTTGAAAAACCTTTTCAAGGTTTCAGTTACCAGTAGTCAAATGCAATCTGAAAATATTACATAAAAAAATCCTGAACAACCCGTAAGTTTTAAGTTGTTTGATCCCCAGTACCACCAGAGAGAGAGAGAGAGAGAGACAGAGAGAACAAGTTCTGTGGCTCTTCCTCAATGGGACCAGGTCATTGAGGGTGCCTCCTCCTGCTCCTCAGAGGGGAGGTGGTTCTCAGAGAGGTGAGGTGGGTACCACGCACACAGCACAGAGCTGAGGCTCTGCCACCAAATCTGGCACTAAGGAGCAGCTCAGGTGAACCAGGTACTCTGGCAAGTAAGTCTTTGTTGAATGGAGGCAGCCACACAAAATCACCAGTCCTACCCTGACGACCCGGAGAATCTGCGTAAGCTACAGAATGATCGTTTGCAAGCTGCCTGAGAACTAAGCATGTCGACCAGACAAACCCGACTAAAATACATTCCAGAAAGTTCTGAGTGATTGGCCCTCTAGGAGAGACCCAAGGCTGCTTCCTGCAGGACAAGTGGCAGGAGGTGGAGGAGCGCGGGTGGGGAAAGGAGGAACCTGCCACATGGGCCACACGCCAGCTGGGGGGCCTCAGGACCCCCACCTGCAGAGCAGGGGGGCATCAGAACTGGTGCCAGGCCAAAGTCCCAGGGCAGGACAGACAGACGTCCCTCCAAGGCACCCCAGGCCTTCACCCAATGCCCTGCAATGGCCCATGAAGGCTGTGGCCATGTCACAGGGTAAAAAGGGGCTCCCAGGGCCATAGAGAATGTCACCAACTCCCACAGCTGAAAGGCAGCCCGTGAGGCAGCGGAAGGTCCCTGGTGGCTCAGTAGACAGGGGCAGGGTGTGAAGGACCAGGAAGCTGCTGGAGTGAACCACCAAAATACGGGAGGTCAGTGGGATGGACGTCACCAGAGCTGAGAGGAGGCCCAGCCCAGCTGGAGGACGTTTGGACGGACTGAGCCACCCCCAGGGCCACAGGAAAAGATGAGCACTCGGCTGAGGGTAAGAGCTCCCTTCAGCCTTGTTAAGGGACTAACAGCTCATGTAGGAGACAATACCAGGAGGTTTGGAGGTGGAGTGATCGGGTCAGGAGAACCTTGATCTCATCAGAGCACTTTTCCTCCTCTAAAATTGTTCTTGTCAGGTCTTTCGGTCACAGTGATGAAAAACCTAAGTAAAACAAGCCTCTACTGTCCTAGGGATTGGACCTAGGGCCCAGCCGAGTGGTAGGCACACCCTCCTACCACCAAGCCACATCCCCAGACCCCCTACTGCTCTGTTGGATTTCATGGTCTGAAATACAAATTTAGGAGAAGTGCAGAGAAACAAGAAAATATAACCCACGACCAAGACATCAAACTCAATGAAAGCAAGACAGGACGGCCTAGGTGTTGGAAATAGGATCTTTAAAATGATGATAAATATGTTCAATGGTCTAAAGGAAAAGGTGGATGTTATGTGAGAACAGATGGGGAATTTGAGCAGAGAGATCAAAGACAGGACAGAACCAGGGACTCCAAAGCAAGTCAGATCCAAACTCAAATGCAAACAGGAAGAACCTAGGAGACAGACACACAGGACAGTAAGAAGCCTAATATACCTGTAATCGGGATTCTAGAAAAAAAGAAAGTATGGATGGATAGAAAAAATATTTGTGGAGACGATGGCTGAGAATTTTCCAAAATTGATGTTGGATATTAACTCACAGATCCAACCAGCTCAGTAAGGCCCACACAGGATGAATACAGAGGAAAGCATCCACAGGAGTCCGCCCCTTATCCAAGATTTCACTTGTCGAGGTTTCAGTTACCAGTAGTCAAATGCAATCTGAAAATATTACATGGAAGATTCCAGAACAATCCATAAGTTTAAAATTGCAGGCCATTCTGAGCATGTGATGGGATCTCACATCACCCTGCTCCCTTTCACCTGGGATGCAAATCAGACCTTTACCCAGCGTATCCACAGTGTAGACACTACCTTCCCGTTAGTCACCTGGATCTGTTGGCATGGTAACGCTGTGCTTGTGTTCAAGTGACCTTTACTTACCTCATGATCCCAAAGTGCAAAAGTAGTGATGCTGGCCCTTTGGGTTTGCCCTTTGGTTTTCTTTAAGTGAAGAGGTGAAAGTTGTCAATTTCGTAAGAAGAAAAAGCTGCATGCTGGCGTTCCTAAGATCTGCAGCAAGGAAGGAATCTGGTCAAACTGAACTTCCTATACAGCTTCGGACAAAAACCAAGGTCACCAAGTTGGGTTTGCTGGATCTTTGTACCCAACGCATAAACAGACAAGTCCTTGACTTCCCGGGAATCTGCACAGGTCCACGTGGGTCCTGAAAGTTAGTGGGAAGAGATGTGTGGCCTCCCCAGGGAGAAGGGCCAGGCAGTGAGCAGGGGTGCAGCCCGAGGTGGGGAAGACCCAACCGGCAGCAGGAAATGACTCAGGGCGTGGGGCAAGCCCGATCTTCCTACTGAGCTGTGGATCACCTGAGTCTGCATGTGGATGATCATGACCAGAATTGAAGGAGGAGAAGTCACAGCTCCGGGCTTTATTGGAACCGATTTAAAATCCACAGCTGATCTCTGATCACCCTGAGATGCAAATGCTTCTAACAGAAGATGCACCAAGTGAAGAGCAGTCTCCGCCTTTAAATGCATACATCTTTCAAACTTAACTCTTTACAGTAATTGTAATGAGAATTTAGCAATTTAGTGCCCACTTCCCCCACGAAACAGTAAAATTCCCTGATCACACTAAATATAAATGGATTCCTAGCCATTATTTATTTATTCAAGATATTTTTTCGTTGTTGATGTACCTTTATTTTTTATTTATTTTGATGTGGCGCTGAGGATCGAACCCAGGGCCTCACACATGCTGGGCAAGTGCTCTGAGCCCCAGCCCCAGCCCCCTGGCTATTATTTATTAACATTCTTTCCTGCTATCTTAATGCACCAAAAAAATGAATGAACTTTGGATCAACGGGGCTCCACAGGTTCCTCATCAGTATTTTCAAGTGATCATGAGATAATTAAACAAATTTATGAACAGAGTATAACTCTGGCTTATTATAGAATTCAGTGTTTATTCTCCTTCCTCTGCAAGGCAGAAATAATTTCTAAAGCTATCTATTTGTATCTGCTAGTTCCACTTGATTGTAAAGCTACGAGGGCATAGAAACTAGGTAACGCCCTATGTGGCACAGGGCAGGGTCTGAAGTCACCACGTGTCCCATTATAGGCTGAACAAATACAAATAGCACATGTCTGTCATCCCAGCAACTCCGGAGGCTGAGGCAGGAGGATCACAAGTTGGACGCCAGCCTCAGCCAAAGCAAGGCGCTAAGCAACTCAGACCCTGTCTCTAAATAAAATGCAAAATAGGACTGGGGATGGGGCTCAGGGGTCAAGGGCCCCTGAGTTCCATCCCCAGTCCCCTATGATCCCCAAGAAAGTGACTTAAGAACATTCATTTTAACAAAGTTCACTTAGCTTTGCTAGTCCCTGGGACTAGCTAAGGCTGTTGATGATATTAAATGAACTAGCAGAAGTTACGGAAGCCCTCTGTGGACCACTTCATCATCTCGGCTCTGGTGGTGGGGGTTGCTTTAGAAAGTGATAGAGACCAGGTAAGCAGTGCAGAAAAGCCTTCTGACCTAGTAAATCAGGCAGCCTCCAGGGAAGGGCTGACTCAATAACCTATGGTCATTAACATCCCACAGAGGAAACAGACTGCAGAAACGCTTGTGTGCTAAGAGGGCGATTTGGGGCAATAGGGTCCCAGCAGGTCTGCCACGCATGATGCTGCTGATCCTACTTACTACACCCCACTTAAGGCACAGCAGCCCCCATGCCCAGCAGCGATCTCGCCCAGAGATTGACATCACCTGGCCAACAAGTGCAGAACTGCCATCCTGCATTTACCCTCCGGCGTAGAGATTTCTTCCTGAGAAAGCTGGGCTAAATTTAAAATTCCCCCCATTCATTTGATAATGATCCTGCCAAAAGAGAAGCAAAACTCAGCTCATTGCTTTCCAAATGGCAATAATCACACACCGTTTTAGAGTTTGAGGGAAAGAAATCTGGGTGGCCTGGGGTGTAGACCTGACACAGCTGGGAGGAGCCACAGTGGGGGGTTCCAATAACACCAATAGCGCTGCTCATCATGCCCAAAGCTAGTTCTCACACATGCATTTCTAGAAGGTACTTACACAGCCCAGGATCACACAGAGACCAAAGATGACACCCCAGTAGTCTGTCAGTGTTAATGGGACACACTATAGATTAATTGGGAGAGTTAATAAGATCCATCTACTAATGGGCAAATTCTAAGGCATGGACACTTAGGCATCTGTGATAGGAGATGACACCCCCTACTCCAACCTGCTCCTCTACCTGGATTCTTATCTGCCCTCGGTCAGTCTTTTCTGAGCCTCTGTTCCTCTGGCTATGCACATTCTTCTTACCCAAAGAGAACCTATCGTCTAGTAATTGTTCAACAAGTATTTTGAACAATGATGAAGAATTAATTTTGAAGTATCATTTACAAATGATAAGATGCACTACCGGTCAGCTTTCCACCACCACTCCAAAATGCCTGAGAAAATTAACTTATAAAGAAAAAAGGTTTACTGCGGCTCATGGTTTTGGAGGTCCCAGTCCATGATTGGATGGCCCCAGTCTAGAGTGCGGACCTCATCCTAGATTGGAGATGTGTGGCCTCCCCAGGGGGAGAGTGGGTGGTACCCTTCTTCATCTCCCATTTAAGATGGTACTGAAACTCAATATATCGGGGTCATGCTCTCCCTCCATTAGTTGAATAACATACATTTGTATGATGATCAGGTTTTCTTAGTAATCTTTTAGGAACTTCAGCAAGAACCTACCACAGCCACCGCTCAGGACCACTGACCCCAAAGGTGTCTTGCATTTCCCTGCTGTTTACAACAATGACGTGAACTCAGAGCTGAGTGTGAGCTCCAGGATTCTTCTGTCGGAATGGTAACCCCACGAATTTTATTGTGTCTGTTTAGGGGTAACTGACCCCAAGACACTCGAGTTGGCTGATCACATCAGTACTAATTTTAGTTTTCCTTCCTAAATGTGTTGATCATCTCTTGCTGGGTAAAAAAAATTACTCCAAAAATTAGCAGCTTAAATCATGAGCACTTATTATTTCACAGTTCCTGAGGGTCAGGAGACTGGGAGTGCCCAAACTGGATGGATTTGGCCCCAAGTGCCTCACAGAGATGCCGTTAAGCTTCTGGCCCAGGGAATCTTGGCTGCAGCAGTGTCCCTTCCTGAGCTCCTTCACAGGGACATGTCAGACTTCAGAATCTTGGTGGTGGCTGGGGACTTCAGTTCTTCACCACCAGGGCCTCTCCAGGAACTTCCTGAGTGCCTTCATGACACAAAGCTCTCTTCTCCCACAGCAAGTGAGAGCAAGTGCCCATGCAGGACCAAAAGTTGATCTGCAGTCCTTTTATGATCAAATCTTAGAAGTGACATAGGCTCATGGTCACCCAGACCTACCTTGGTAAAATGCGGGAGGGGACCACACAGGGATGTGATTACCAGGACTTGGGGATCCCACTTGGAGGTTGCCTGTGAAAGTATGCAAGAGACCAGTCCCCTCTCTGCCTACCTGCTGGCTGTACTGCTGCGTGTCTACAGTAGCTCTCCTTATCAGGGACCTTATTCCTCAGTGCTAAAGCCAAGCCACTCTACGCCAATGTGCTCCAGAGTGCGGACCTCATCCAGGTAGCTCTGTGAGGTGGGCAGCACTGTCTGCACTCAACAAAGGAAGAGGAGGAAAAGCCAAGCAGCACATTCTGTCACATCTCGTAAGCCACGGAGCAGGCATGCCCACGTGGGTCACTCTCCAAAGCCGAGATCTTTCCATAGTCCCCTCCTTCCTGTGAACTGACTCCTGGTCTTAAGGTGCATTTCCATCTCGATCTCCCATTCATTCAGCTCGGGCCACCCCACACTCCACTCCCCCCATGTGACATGAACTTTAAGGTCTGGGTTCCCAGTGTAGCTCTACAGCAGGGACCCTCTGGCCCATCCCTATATGACCCCAGACCTTTGACTTCTGGTAAGCCTAGGCTCCGTGGCCTACCATAGGCCGCAAAATGTCCCTCTCCAAGTGGCGTTCCGGACTTGCTTGCTGGTTTTACAATTCACTTTTAAAACTTATGCCTAGAAACTGTGACCACACAACTCTGTCATGATGTAGCCCCGGGCTACCTCTCCAGGGAGCAAGAGGCCTGCAGGAGGGTGAACTGGGCAGCAGTGTAAGAGGCTGTCTAAGGGCCTCTGTCCCCAAGGACCTTTCCGTCGCAGATGTAAGTTCAAATTAAACCGCTAACTATCACCTGTTTCTTTTCTGAACTTGTCTACATTAAACAGATCATGACTGAAACATTTTCACCAGTCTGAAAACAGATTTCCCATCTTACAGTACTGAAAACGTCTTTTAATATCACTCTTAAAAATCAACAACAAGAAGAAATTCAAGTACTTGTCTCTGACACGAGCTGTCTCACCAGTCTAGAGATACCTACTAATAAGAGGAGAGTCACTTCCAGGTGACGGACACCAGGAAATGTCCAGGAAGGTGAAGCCCAATTCAGGATTTTGACAGCAGGTTAAAATGTCGCTTAAAGGACAGTTGACTGACACTTAGACCTGGCGCAGAGCTTTCTGCTAATGTCCCCAGTCCTCTGCAGCCAGCTACTCTAATGCATCTCCCAGATGTCACCCACGCAGGCGCGCAGGTGCAACCCAGGCCCACACCCAGGAAAACGGCCTTTCCCAGCCAGTTTCACAATTGAAAAAAAATTTCTTCATAGAAGTAACAAAGCAGGAATAAAAACAGTACCAAGTGTGGAAAAGTTAGCTTAGGTTACTGTGCCACTCACGGTGTGCTGGTGGCAAGGTCGAGTCTGACGCAAGAGGGTCGGCCCTGGCTCACCTCACCAGAGGGTTCCAAGCCAGGGCGTCAAGGACGCAGCCTAACTGCCACTCACGTCAGCCGAGACAACCTCAGTCCCCTGCTGCTGACCTGTCCCCCTGTCCGCCTTCTCATCTCTGTGCCCTCCAGAGCCCTGTACTGGTCCCCCAGCAACAGAGTGGGTGTCCTGGGCACAGAGCATTATTGTCATTGAAAGGAATGACAACAGACAAGGAGAACTCGGCAGCAGCAGGGCTACCCTCAGCAGCCCTTCTGGGTGATGTCCAGTCCTGATGACTTTGTGATTTCCAGAGTTGTGAAGACCTGGCCACAGAAAGAAGCACAACAAACAGATGGTCAGACGCCATCACTGCTTTCAAAGAACACATTCTGAATATCGCGTGATTCTTTAAAATATACAAAACAGTTACGGATAAAAAATCTTCCTGACAATATTTTTGGGGTACTGGGGATTGAACTTAGGGGCCCTCGACCCCTGAGCCCCATCCCCAGCCCTATTTTGTATTTTATTAAGAGACAGGGTCTCGCTGAGTTGCTCAGGGCCTCGCTGTTGCTGAGGCTGGCCTCCAACTTGCGATCCTCCTGCCTCAGCCTCCCGAGCCCGGCTTGATAATACTGTTGATATTGGTTTTTCAAAGTACATCAAGTAAAGTCAATTCATAACCCTCCTGCTCCCTACCTCCCCACATGTGGGGTGGATTCCGATGGTGTCATCCAGCAGCTGTTTGGTGAGCCCACACTTCATGGCGGCTGCGAATCCTTGGGTAATCTCACCGGCGTTTGGTCCAAGAATATGAAATCCTATCACTCGATCCTTTAATACAGGAGCCAAACAAAGAGAATCCCAGGAGGTTAATGGTCTGAAAAGGAATCTATTCACTCCAAGTTCAGTTCAAATCGACAGCCTCTCCTACAGGAGGACTCTCATGTTGAACGGAGCAGAGAACATTACCATGAAAAGAAGCCTCTGTAAGATTCTGTGAAATGAGCCGGTAAATGCGCATCCAGAGTTAATTTGCACTCAAATTTACTAGAACAAGCAATTTACCCACTGCATGAAGGAGTTCATTAGGATGATGTAGATTTCGGAATTATGCTGAGATAGTGCTAAACAACAACAGCACAAATCTGAATTAAAGCCCAGCACTGGGATAATTTGAAGGTGTCGGATTTTGCTGCAAAAGCGGAGACTGTCAGCCCAGGGAACAGTTGTCCCCTGCTTCTTCCATGAAGCAGGAAGCGAGGAGTAGCCAACACGAGGCTGGCACCGAGGTCTGCCCGCCATGAGGTCTGGGGTGCACGGGATGAGCACACCTCTGAGGTCAGAAGCGAGATTCACAGCCAACTTCAATCCTCCTGCCTCAGCCTCCCAAGCCACTGGGATTACAGGTGTGGGCCACCACAAACACAGACCCGCACCAGGCAGATGATGACCCAAATTTTCACATTCACCCCCTTCTAAGCCATCAAGCCATCAGCAGGGCTCTGGGCAGAGATAACTGCCACTGATGTATTCTGAGAGGGGACGGGCAAACCTCAGGGACAACCGGTCACTGCTGGACCTCTGTGGCCATGTCAACAGTAAAACCCCATGAAGGTGCTCAACTCTGGACCCCAAAGCTATCTTTAAAGATATTCTAAAAATCCAAACCCTAAGAAGAAAAGCTACCTTTTAAAATTATAGCATTTAGGGCTGGGGTCCTGGCTCAGGCATGCACAAATCCCTGGGCTGGATCCCCAGGGCCACAAAATCAATCAGTCCAATCCAATCCCATCCAATGACAGCATTTCTGCTCCCAGTCCCTTACGTACACTGTCAAATTTGTTGCAGATTATCTTCGCATAACAAGTGTTATTGTCTCTGCCGGCTATTGTCCATTCGAGAGGCCAGAATAGAGTGTGGTACACCTAAAGGTGGGGAGACAGAAACAGGCAAGGTTAGTGCACACAGGTTAGTCCACTCCTTGGTGCGCTCTCCTTCTGTAAAGATAAGAGTCTCTATAGCAGCCTTCAGAAAGTTAAAGTTTCATGATCCCAACATGATCGGCTGGGTGAGAGCATTTGGGCCAGAAGTCCTGAAGTGTCAGCTGCAACCAAAGTGTGCCGACTTTATTTTGTTTCACTATTAGCCAAAAAAATCAATTTTCTATGAACCAAATTCAATTTTCAAACATTTACTGAGTACGAAGCCAACGTACCAGGAAAGATAAAGATCTCTGTCTTCATCTTTATGTTCATATGCAAAAACAAAAGTTAGAAGAGTAGAAGAAACAAAATAGTTCAAGCCATTCAAAGAAATGAAGCACATAATCTGTGATACTTGAAAGCAAGGGTTACGTCCTTCACATTTCTGTCCTCTAAGTCCTCATGCCCATGCCCTGGGTGAGCCTGTATGTTTTCTGGATCTGACTGAGTCCTCCAAAAACCAGAACCAAGCACACACCTGGCCCATCTGCTCAGGATGGCTTCCTTCTCCCTGCGTAGAACCTCTGAATCACTCACACTGAAGGCAAAGAATGAATGCTGGGTAACAAAGAAAAGTGTTCTGAACTAGAATCACCAGCGGATGAATGTAAATACAACAGTGCTCTTCAGAATGGTGACAGGCACGGAGTCTCAAAGTCTCTTAAAAGGCCTTTCAAACAGTCCACTGGCCCCCACACCCTGTCTGTCCAGTTTCCCCTCTAGAGGTGCATGGTGTCAACCATTCTGAGATCTTCAGATTGGTCTCCTGCCTTCCCCTACAGCTGCTAGATTTTTAAAAAATCTCTGGGTTACTTGCTCCTCATCTATTTGCTTTTCTTTGTCAAATTTTATTGCTAGTCATCTACTATGGCCTTAACATTTGGGTCCTCCCCAAATTCCTATGTTGAAATTCCAACCTCCTTGGGAGCTTCTCAGGGGTGGAGCCCTGACCAATGTGATTAGCGCCCTCATGAACAAGGCCACAGAGGGCCACCTTGCTCCTGCCATCCGCTGGCACACACTGACAGCCATCTATGAACCAAAAGAAGCTCCTCCCTCGCCAGACACCAAATCTGCCTTGATCTTGGATCCTCAGCCTCCAGAACTATACGAAATAGGTGTCTGTGGTTTATGAGCTACCAAGTCACGGGAACCTGTTGGAGCAGCTCAACAGATGACACACCATCCTGGACGGGTCTTTAAAGTCTCCACTTTGCCCTCAAAAGTTCACAGACACCACTCGTGTCTTTAGCACAGCATGTTGTTATGAAGAAGCCCGAGGTCAGCCTGGGACCCCGTCCGACTGGGCATGACTAGCTTTCTCTGTGTGTCTTGGGGACAAGGATCAGTAACTTAAACGTAGGGCATGTCTGTGTCAATCAGTTTCTCCTAGAAGAAGGTATGCTATTTCAATCTTTAGGTTAAGACCTTATTTAGTAACAGGGATGTTTTCTTTTGTCATTTTTCTGATTACTATGTTGGAGGCTTCCCAAATGCTTCCATAAGGAATTAAAAACACAAATAGAGTCGGCGCGTACCTGTCATCCCAGTGGCTCAGGCTGAGGCAGGAGGATCGAGTTCAAAGCCACCCTCAGCAAAAGCCAGGTGCTAAACCCCTGTCTCTAAATAAAATACAAACAGGGCTGGGGATGGGGCTTAGTGGTCGAGGGCCCCTGGTACCAAAAAAAAAAAAAAAAAAACCCACAATCAGATCAGATTTTGGCTTCTGTCAAAATGGAAAAACTAAGTAAATAAAATAGGTGAATTGATTTGCAGTAGGCCTGAGGGGAAATACCTAAAAGTAAGCCCCCAAAGTTGGACACCTTGTTTCTGATGCACTCTTCCTTCTACCCGGGGTGTGGCTTTCTGTCCACATCCGCCTGCTCACTGTCTGCCTTTCTACCTTAATTTCTAACTGACTGCAAACAGTTTTAAAACTGTTAAATCCATAATTATGGTCATCAATCTTCTACAACCCAACTTAAAGTTCACCTAACAGGATGGCTCATTCTTATAAACATGTAAATACAAAATGCAAATCTAAAATAACACTATAAAGATGATGATGATGATGATGATGATTATCATCATTATTATTTAGTGCTAGGGATGCTGAGCTACATCCCCAGCCCCACTTTTTTTTATGTTTTGAGACAAGGTCTCACTAAGTTGCTCAAGGCCTCACTGAGTTACTGAGGCTGGCCTCCAACTTGCAATCCTCTTGCCTCAGCCTCCCAAGTCGCTGGGATGACAGGCTTAAGTTTGGGATTTTTTTCACTTATTTTTTAATTTTTTATTTTTGGTAGTGGAGATTGAACCCTGTGGCACTTGACCACTGAGCCCCATCCCCAGCCCTATTTTGTATTTTATTTAGAGACAGGGTCTTACTGAGTTGCTTAGGGCCTCACTTTTGCTGAGGATGGCACTGAACTTGTGATCCTCCTGCCTCAGCCTCCCAAGCCGCTAAGATTACGAGCCTGCACCACTGCCGCCTGGCTCCCCAGAGATCTCAAGATGACCTTGCACTTCACTGTGCAAGCTTGCTCAAATTGCAAATTTGATACTTGTAACTCAAATGTCCTAACATACACCTTCTGCTCCCTTCTTGCCTCAGTTGTATTCTTATTAGTTTGCTAGAAAGTTTAAATTAAATTCTAATTTGCCTCCAAATAGGGATATGATTTCCTACCATAAAACCACCGTAGCAACTTGTGAAATAAAATAAAAAGTGACTGTGAAGATAAATGGTTCATTAGGAGGGAAATTCTTTAAAAAGGAAATAATAAAACACAATCTTACTTCTAGATTCTCTTTTTTATACACTTCAATAGCTTTTTCTTCTGACAGTCCACAGCAGCCATATTCCAGAGGTGTGAACACGGCAGTTGGAACGCTCATATAATCACACTGAAAGATAAGCAATTAGAGTCCTACTTGGTGACACTTTTTTCAGCAAAAATTCATAAAAGGATAATCAGTGCGAATATTTATAAAAGGATAATCAGTGAGTCTAGTTAAAAGTAACTGATCCTTACAACATCGACAACTTCAGAGACGTTCTATGTCACACTGCTTGAGGACAAACATGAGCCCCCGGCTCAGGGCACAGACCACACACGGGTGGCCACCATGAACAGGACTCACTCTCCCAAAGCCCAGACTTGGAAGGATGAAAACGGAGAGGCAGGGGCAGAGGTGGGCACTTCTCAGTTGTTCCTAAAAAGTCATTGTCCAGGGCTGGGGCTGTGGCTCAGTGGTAAGAGTGCCCATCTCCCATGTGAAGTACTGGGTTCCATTCTCAGCTCCGAGAGGAAATAAATGAATAAAACTAAAATAGAGGCCCATTGTCAACTTAAGAATAAAAAAAAAGAGTTCTCCAAAATGTTCAGTTTTTTCTACCCCCTGTGCTCTCCAGGAGCATTTATCCAGATGACCTTGAACTGTGCTATTGCACTAGAAGCTGAGACCTCTATTGACCATTGCACGTGCCACAGAGAGGCCAGGCAAACAGGCAGCTCCGCAGTGTTGGAGTGACTGTCCCCAACCATCCAGGGGAGATGGTGTGTGTGTGTGTGTGTGTGTGTGTGTGAGAGAGAGAGAGAGAGAGAGAGAGAGAGAGAGAGAGAGAGAGAGAAGTGCTAACACCTCACGAGGGCCAGTGGAGGGTGGCCATCTCTGAAGTCCTGTGGTTAGGACAGAACCATCTTTAGAGCCCTTATCAGGTTGAGAGAAGAGTGGGCGCTGCTGGCAGACAGGAGGGACCTCGGGAGGCACGGCTGGCTGGGAGGAGGGGTGCCCCTGGAGGAGCCTCATACTGCAATTCCAGACATTCAGAGGGGGGGACAGCCCACATGGCAAATTAGTAACCGTGGCCTGGGGGACAGGCTTATGATGGGTGGCTGCTCGCTGTTCTCTCTGTGGCTTGGCATCTATCTAAATGAAAGGCGGGGGGAAACAAGGTCTCTGAGGGCTCCCCACTGCCCAGGGAAGGCCTCACCGACTCGCTACTGGGGCTTCCAGGGTTTGTGATGATCTGGCTCCATATTAATTTTCCAGTCTCCTTCCCAATGTGCTCCTCTGTCTATCCCCAACTGTACTCGCTTATCTATCCCCACTGCACTGCCCTGTCCCCAACTGTACTCCCCTGTCCCCAACTTTCTGCACATGGACACCCGACATTGCTGCGTGTCCCATGGCTGGGATGGATCTTTGGGTGGGACAGCACCTTTAGCACTGCTGACACCTCCCGTTGAAGTTGGCTGGGCCTCCTCCCTGGTTGCTCCTAACTCGGGGGCATCTGCCCAGGTGAGGCTCTGTTCCCCGAGTCCCCAACGCACAGAGCACTGCACACCTGCCCGCTCTCGTCTGAGTGGCCCACCTACCTCTCAGCAGAGGCCCTGCTTCCTCTGTGAATGACTCAGCCTACAAACACGACCCAGGACACGTGATCACAGGATGGACGGTGGGTTCCCACCACTGGCTTTACCTGGGATGAACCTGAGGCGCTGAGGCCAAGTTCATGCAACCGATTCAGCCCCTGGCACCTGACCACATCCTGTCTTATGAGTCATCGGTGCCTGACTCAGGACCTCCACCCCCCTGCTAGGCCCCGGGGGCTGGAACCACAGTAATCTGTGCATCACCCAGAAAACGCCTGTGCATAGTGGAAACTCAGAAAACACTTGCTTACGATAATTATTACATAGTAAGTCAACTGCCAGTCATATCCCTGAGGAACCCTTCACTTGGAAAACAAGCACACAGGTTATCGGTCATTTACTTATTTTTGGACATAATAGCTTTATTTATTTATTTTTGGTATTTATATTTTAGTTGTAGTTGGACACAATACCTTTACTTTATCTATTTATTGTTGTATGTGGTGCTGAGGATCGAACCCTGGGCCTCACACGTGCTAGGCGAGCGCTCTACCGCTGAGCCGCAGCCCAGCCCAAGTTATCAGTTATTCATACTCATTTTTTAAATCAAAACTTTGATCAAGATATTACCTCAGGGCTGGGGTGATGTTGGATGGTAGAGCAGGTGCCCGGCAGGCACGAGGCCTGGGACTCAATCCCCAGCAAAACACACACACACACACACACACACACACACAGACACACACACACACACACAGGATGATAATAAGAAACTGACATTAGGAAGAAGCTTACCTTTTTCTTTTGGGAACTAGGGATTTGATCCTGGGCCATTTTACCCCTGGGCTACATCTTTAGCCCTTTTTATTTAGTTGAGACAGGGTCTCCACAAGTTGTTTAGGGTCTCACCAAGTTACTAAGACTGGCCTTGAACTTGGGGTGAGCCTTTTGCCTCCAGCCTCCCAAGGCACTGGGATTGCAGGAAACTTACTTTTTCTGACGAGGCCCCAAAGAGCCTGCGAGCTAGCAGCTTGCCTGCCTGGATGGCTACAGGAGTCAGCTCTGGTCTGCCCTCCAAAACGTCGCCGATGGCATAGACGTGGGGCACGTTGGTCTGTTCCATATCATTCACTGGGATCTTGCCATTCCTAGTAGTGTTTGGAAAGGAAAAAATAGATATAGTGACTGACCATGTTATGGGCTGAAAAAGAATATTCCAAAAACACACAGAGGAAAGTCTTCCAGCTAGGAACCCAAGCACCTCGGGTTATCAATAATCTATAAGGTTAGCGGTTTCAAATCCTAGGAAGAATGTCTCTGGTCAAGCCATGCACTGCTCAGCTCAGACACTGTGGCTGTCTCCAGACGTCCCCCACAGGCAGACTCAGAGCTCTGGAATTCTTCTCCTTCCCTGACCAAGAACATAAAAATCCACTCAAAATCACGATTTTTAGGTGAACGTCTCCATTTATTTTTAAATTGTTGTTGAGTGCCTGAACTCTTTAAAAGACAGCGATCTGAGTAACTGGTTAGGCTGGGGCTGGGGCTCAGTGGCAGAGCGCTTACTTCACACATGACAGGCCCTGGGTCTGAGCCTCAGTACCACACAAAAATAAGTAAACAAGATAAAGATAGTGTGTCCATCTAAAAAAAAAAAAAAAGAGTACTTGATTGATGAAGAAATCAATACAGAGCAGCTGTGGTACATATTGTGAGATAAATTTAAAACATTAAAAGTTTTTATCTTAGCAGGCTGAGGCAGGAGGATCATGAGTTCAAAGCCAGCCTCAGTCAAAGTGAGGCCCTAAGCAACTCAGTGAGACCCTGTCTCTAAATAAAATACAAGATAGGGCTGGGGAGGGGGCTCAGGGGTTGAGTGCCCCTGAGTTCAATCCTCAGTACCACCCCCTCCAAAAATTCATATCTTAGCAATGCTAAGAGGTGACCTACAGCCAGCTTTGCTTTGTGTGGTAACAGGGCCGCGACCCCATGTACTTACTTCTCATTGATTTTGACACCAATCTTCTCCAAGCCTAATTTCCTTGTACAGGAGTCACGGCCAATGGCTAGCAGGACCTTATTTGGAAGAAGAAGAAGAAAAAAAATTGTCATAACGGGCTCATTGCTAAAAGTTCTTCAGACATTAAAAGGACAATAATGAAATATTATGAGCCATCTCTGCCAGTCAGTCTAGTGTTTGCTTAGGTGAAAGAGTTCTTGAAAGTACAACCTGTTAATCTTACACACAGAGTCTGATAAGCCCAGGTCATGAGTGAACTGTGTCTACATGCTGAAGTCTTATCCAAGTACCTTAGACTGTGGCGGTATTTGGAGATAGGGCCTCTAAAGTAGTAATTAAGGTAAAATAAGGTCACACAGGTTGGTCCTTACTATGGTTTGGACCAGGGTCTCCCAAAGGCCCTTGTGTTAAAGGCTTGGTCCCCAGCCTCTGGCCCCACTGAGAGGTGGTAGAGCCTCTGAGAGGTGGGGATGTGCCCTCCAAGGGAATCGTAGGACTTTGGTCTCTTCTTCCACTCTTGCTGCTCCCTGATCACCATGAGGTGAGCAGCCTCTTCCACCATATGCAGCTGCCATGATGTCCTACCTGGTCATAGGCACAAAGGTAAGGGGGTCAAGAGACCATGTAGTGAAACTTCCAAAACACTAAGCCAAAAGAAACTTTTGTCCCTTTTAAGTTGAATTATCTCAGGAATCCTGTTACAGTAACGGAAAGCTGACTAACACAATCTTAATCCAGTGTGAGTAATGCCCTTAGAGGAAGAGGAGATTAGGATACAGAAAACCCTCAAATAGAGGAGAGGACACAATAAGAAGGCAGCCATCTGCAAGCCAAGGAGAAACACAAGAGAAAACACATCTCATGACTACTTGACCTTGAACTTCCCATCTCTGGAATTGTGATAAAATAAATATATGTTGATTACGCCAGTTTGTAGATTTGGGGTACTATGGCCTGTGCTTTCCATTACTTGACAAATACCGGAGATAGATGACTTAACAGGAGGAAAGGTTTATTTTGGCTGGCAGTTTTAGAGGTTTCATTTCATGATCACTCGGCCTGTCACTCTGGGTCTCTGGTAGCCCACTTCATCATTGAGGGACAACATCGTGAAGGAAGCCTGTTTACCTCATGGTGGCCAGGAAGCAAAAAGAGAAACAGGAAGTGTCCCTCTAAGGGCATGTTCATAGTGACCTAACTTCCTTCCACGAGGCTCCACCACCTCAAGGTTCTACCACCTTCTAATAGCGCCAAGCTAGGAACCAAGCCTTTAACACATGAGGTTTTCTGGGACATTTGAGATCCAAGCCACTCATTGACCTAGCAAACTAATATAAAACAATGAATTTACAATTTATAAAGGTCCAAAAAATTAACTCCAGACCCAGGTGGCATCTCTGCTTCGAGTCTTCAGAATGCTTAAGTAAGAAATGATACTAATATGTCACCATGATGGAGGTCAGTTTGGACAACTCAGTGAGACCCTCACTCTAAATAAAAGATAAAAAGTGCCAGGGACACCGTTCAGGGGTACAGCCCTGGGTTCTACCCCCATGACTGCAAAATCAAAACCAAAGCAGATAAGGACATTAAAAGAAAAGAAAATCCCAAGTCCCTACTCTTCATGAACATAGATATAAAATCCTTCACAAAATGTTAGCAAACTGAATACAGAAACATATAAAAAGGCTCTCATGACCAAAGGGAATCTGTCCTCAAACTGCAAATTTGACATATAAAATCTGTCAGTATAATTCATCCTCTTAACAGGATCAAGAAGAAAACAATGATCATCTCAATAGCTGCAGGAAAATCATTTGACGAAATTCAACACTCCATCATCCAAACAAACTTCTTAGCACATGAAGAATTTTTAGAAAAAAAAAAAAAAAAGAATTTTTAGAAAGTTCCTCAATTGAATATGAAAGGCACGTGTAAAAAAAACTTACAGGTCACCTCCTAGCAATGACGAAAGACTGAATGCTTCACTCCTAGATTGGAAACCACACAGGAAATTCTCATAACTCCTAGTTAACTCTGGCCTAGAGGTTCTTAGCCCCTGCAATGAGGAAAGAAACAGGCAAAAACCTTGCAGATTGGAAAGGAATATACAAACTGTTTTTACTTGTGGACATGCATCCTAAGTGGCTACAAGGTCAATAAGTCCCCATTGAAAATGAAAATTTTAAAAATACCATTTATACTAGTTTAAAAATCATGAAATTCTGGAAGAAGTTTTGCATGTGAAAGACCTCTAGAACACAATGATGAAGCATCATGAAGAGAAACAAATGCAAAGATACGTGAGGTGTGTGCGCTGGAAAAACAGACACTGTTAAGATGGCATTTCATCCAGGGCGGGGAGGGGGCTCAGTGGCAGAGCACATGCTCAGCATGCATGAGGCCCTGGGTTCCATCCCCAGCACCCACAGAACAAAGCAAGTCAGTGCTTCCAACCTGATCTATAAAATAAACACAACCTCAATGAAAATCCAAGCAGACTATTTTCGAAGTTGGGGAAAATCTGTTTTCAAAGCATAGGGAAATGTAAAGGCCATAAGCAAAATTGGAGTTCTTCCTCTACCTGATCTGAAAGTAACTGTAAAGGATTGGTAATCTGACCCATGCGGTCCCAGGGAAAGGATCACCAAGACACACGGTCTGGGGTCAGAGTAAAGAGTGCAGAGAGATCCCCCAGTTGAATGGTCAAATGACTTCAACCGAGGCACCAAGATAATTCAAGAGAGAAAGGGAAGAGTTTTGGACAAATGGTACCAGATATGGAAGAAAAAGCAGCTCAATCCTTCCATCACGCCATACATAAAAATTAGTTCAAGGAGGGCTACAGTTTTATATTTTAGAAGAGAAAACTATAAAGCTTCAGAAGCAAAGCACAGGGAGAGCTTCATGACCTTTGGGGGAAAAGAAGATTTCTCAGAACTGCAGAAGCACTAACCGTAAAAGAAAAAAGAGAGAAACTGGATTTCATAAAAATTTTAAAACCACTGCTCATCAAAAGGCCCTATTAAAAATAAATAGGCAAGTCACAGATGAGAAGAAAAAACTCCTACTACATGTATCTGAAGAAGGAATAGATACTCAAGATCTTTACAGGGCTCGTCGGATATAAGAACAAGAATTCAAGTCATCCAACACGAATGGCCAAAGACTTGAGTGGACACTTCATAAGGGAAGATATATGAATGTCCAACATGAAAGACTGCTGCACATGGTTAGTTATCACAAAGATGCAAATTAAAGCCACAGCCAGGGCTGGGGCTGGGGCTTGGTGGTGGAGCGCCTGCCTAGCATGTGTGAGGCACTGGGTCTGATTCTCAGCACCACGTATAAGTAAATAAAATGAAGGTCCATCAACAACTAATAAAAATATTTTTGAAAAAAACAGCAAGATTCCACCACCCATCCACCAGAATGGCTAAAATGGAAGCCAGACGACATCAGAGATTGGTAAGCATATCACACCCCCAGGCCCTGCACGTGGCTGATACAAATACAAAATGATACTATCTGGCTGGAAGTGCTGAGCGCTTCCATTTCAACATAAGCCCTGGGTTCATCCCTGCACTGAAAAAAATTTTAAAAATTCATAAAGTTAAATATGGAAATATCCTATGATCAAGCCATGCCATTCCTAGATATTTATCCAAGAGAAATTATTATATGGCCACAAAAAGGGTTTTTTTGTTTTTTGTTCTTTTGATACTGGGGATTGAACCCAGGGGTGCTTAATCCCCTGAGCCCCGTCCCCAGTCCTTTTTTATATTTTATTTAGAGACAGGGTCTCACTGAGTTGCTTAGGGCCTTGCTAAGTTGCTGAGACTGGCCTCCACTTGCAATCCTCCTACCTCAGGCTCCTGAGCCGCTGGGATGACAGGAATGTGCCACCATGCCTGGCCCACAAAGTTTTAAACAAGAAATATTCATAGTAGTTGTAATCATAACAGCCTAAGATGAAAAGAACACAGGTGTCCCAACACAGGCAAAGAATGAAACTCGTCCAAGCCATACAGTAAGAGAACTAACTACCGAGTGCACACCACATGGAGAATCCTAAAAAACATCAACCTGAATGAGTACCATATACTGAAGAGCAGAGTACACAGTTTCCCTTTATGGGGAGTTGAGAATGGGCAGAGGTAGCCTGTGGTAACAGAATCAGAACAGTGGTTGCCCAGGGTTGGGGACTGAAAGGGACAGGTCTCTGGACTCACGGTCATGTTTTGCTGCCTTTGAAGGGGTGTGGATGGCATGAACACCCACCCCTGTCCAAACCCAATTAGCCTGTGTATCTAAGATGTATGCATTTTCAGGGGGAGGAGGGGATTCTGGGGATTGAACTCAGGGGCCCTCAACCACTGAGCCACATCCCCAGCCTGATTCTGTGTTGCATTTAGAGACAGGGTCTCACTGAGTTGCTTAACACCTCGTCATTGCTGAGGCTGGCTTTGAACTCGCGATCCTCCTGCCTCAGCCTCCCAAGCTGCTGGGATTATGGGCATGTGCCACCACGCCCAATTAAGATGTGTGCATTTTTACATGGAAATTACACCCCACTTCAAACATCAATAGCTTTTAAAAATTAGATATCGTGAACAACTTTATACTGACATATTTGGAAACTTAGATAAAAGGGACTAATTCCTAGAAAAATATAACATATTGAGAGTAACTCAAGAAAGAAAAATGGAACATTTTAAAAAATTCTTTGATCATGAAAGAAACAGAATCAGTGTTGAAATATGTCTCCTAGAAAAATTCTAGACTCATATGGCAACATCAGAGAACTCCATCAAACATAAAAACCCATTCTAATATCACATAGAGGTTTCCAGAAACAGGAAAGAAAGAAACATACTCCGACTCCTTTGATGGGCTCTGAAAACCTTGACACCTAACTATAAAAAAGTTCAATAGTGAAAGGAAAATCATACGCCAATATGATTCTTAAATACAGATGCAAAAAATTCGAAATAACCCAATCTAGTCTAACCAAGTGGGGTTGATTCCAGCAATGTAGAGCTGACTAGACTTTAGAACATCAAGGCCCAGGAGATTAAAGACTCAAAAGACCATCAGCCACTATTACAACTGCACGTCCATTCCTAATCTTAAGATATTTTAGTCAGCTTTGCATCACTTGACAAAATACCTAGAAAAGCAACTTTGAGGAGGAAAGATGGTCTTTGGCTCACAGTTCAGAGTCTCAGTGTGTGGTCGGCGGCTCCATTGCTAAGGCCTGGGGTGAGGCAGAGCCCATTTGAGAGCTGTGGCAGAGCCAAGGTCTCCCCCTCTTGGCAGCCAAGAAGCAGAGAGAGAGCGGTCAGGAACAAGAGAGTCTCAAAGGGCAGCCCCCAAGACCCTCCCTCCAATGGGTTTCCCCACCTCCAGTTCCCAGCATCTCCCAAGAATCTGTTCAGCCAATCTCTGAATGGGTGCGTCCACCAAGGCTTCCACCTGCACGTCTTGGGGGACACCTCATATCCAAACTGTGACAGGTGAAACAGAACAGAAAAAACCAACAGCAAACAAAAAATAGGAAAGAATGTCTTGAACTGGATGCTCTACTCAAACCCTACAGAAAACATCACGTCTTTGTGATGAAACACGGAATACAGAGAACAAGGCAAGAATGTTGCTGATCCCCATAAAGGCCTACTGGGGGGTCCTCGGGGGTCCTCGCTCGAGCGCTTAGGCAGGAGGGCAAGTATTAGAGTAGAAAGCAGATAATAGGAACTTAAATATGCTCTTATTCACAGATAATATGAACTCGTACGCAGGAAACCTAAAATAACCTAAGGATAAATTATTAAATGAGAGTTTAGCAAGATGCCTGAATATGAACTCTCAACACAAAAACCACCATTTCTACATACCAGCAATAAGTGACAATCTTAAAAAAATACCATTTGCAGCTACACATAAATATGTAAGTAGGAATAAATCTAACAGATGTTCTCTTGATCTCCCTAGAACTAGTTTAAAATAACAAAGGAGCAATAATTAAATTTAATAGAAATAAAATACAGTTAATAAAATAATAAAATTAATTTAATAGAAATTTATTAACTTTGTTGGGAGTCATTAAAGAAGATCTATGACCGATATTCCCTGTTCATGAATAATTGTTAGACTGAGTACTCCCGAAGGAATATTCTAATACAGCCAATGTAATCCTAATCAAAGCCTCTATTTTTTCATTTTTTAATGTATTTTTTGATCCTTTCTATGTTATGTTTACTTTTTTAAGCTAAAAAATTCTGTATATAAGAGCTCATAAAACATAAATGTACAGCTGAAAGAGTTACTAGCATCTAAAATCTTGCATAGGCAAGCCAAAGTGTTTCAGAATTTTGTAGTTTATTCTTAAGAAAAAAATTTTTAAAGATATTTTTTTAGTTGTAGTTGGACACAATATCTTTATTTTATTTGTTTATTTTTAATGTGGTGCTGAGGATCGAACCCAGTACCTTGCACGTGCTAGGCAAGCGCTCTACCACTGAGCCACAGCTCCAAGAAAAATTTTTTTTTATTATTTTAATAATAGAATACATTCAGTGTCTACTGCCAAAATTTGAAAATGAAGATATATATACAATATCTAATTCCCCAGGAGTTAGCAACAAGAACATTTGGGTATAGAGCTTCAAGAGTTTTGTTCTGGGGTCGGGGCTGGGGCTCAGTGGCAGAGTGCCTACCTAGCATTTGTGAGGCACTGGGTTCGGTCCTTAGCACTGCATCAAAATAAACAAATAAAATAAAGGCATGCTCTCCATTGGCAACTACAAAATATAAATACACAAATAAAAATCTTTTAAAAAAGAGTTTGTTCTGTGCTGTTACAATGACATATACTGTCCGTGTGTCATTGAAAACTCAAATGTGAGCAGCCCCCACGATGGTCCATATTTATTCCACTCATTTAAAAAAAAATCTTTTCTAGTTGTAGGTGGACACAATACCTTTATTTAATTTATTTATTCTGTGGTGCTGGGGACTGAACCCAGGGCCTTGCGCATGCGAGGTAAGCACTCTCCCAACTGAGCTCTATCCCCAGCCCTGTTCCACTCTTATGAAGAATTAAAAAACATGAATCACAGTGCCGTCTTCCCCTGGTTTGCCTCTGGTGGTTTATGAACATATTCAACCAGTCATTGCTCCTATAAGTATACTCACTGTGTTGTACACCTCCTCGATGGTTTCCGGTCCTTCAGTGGATTTAGCCCATACTTTCAGCTTTCCAGGTGAGCCTCTCTCCAGCTGCTGAATCTGGCAGGGATCAGTGGTGTTGTGAGTCCATGGAAAGTGACAAGAAGCTAACCAGTGAATCCAAGGGTGGGGGGGTGGCGGGGAACTCCAGGGACCAAGCAAAGAGACAGAAAGGAACTCTGTCAGTGAGCTCCATGTGGGAGGGTGCAATGAACTAGCTGAGATTAGAGGCAGCATGAATAAGAAATGAAGGTAGGATCCCAGGCGTGGCTGGCTGAATGAGCTGACCCTGGGCCACTTCCTGAGTACCAAGATGGGCAGGAAGATCGAAGGGTCTAGGAGGAAAAGGCAGAGATCCTCTAATTTTGTCTTCTTAAATCCCAGATGCTTTGGAGGGATCCAAGTGGTGACCCCCCAGCAGGCAGCTGTTAGGAATGAGTGCAGGGATAGCATATAAATGACTAAAACCTAAGAGCAGCCAGAAGACCACCCAGGTTAAAAAAAAAAAAAATGCAGAGAAGCCAGGGTTGAAAAACAGGATGCTGGATCCACAGGCTGAGTGGGCACTGGGTGTGTAGCTGAGTGGTAGAGCGCTGGCCCACCCTGGGCGAAGTCCTGGGTTCAAACCCCAGTACCACATAAAGTAAAACCAGACCACAGACCGTGGAGCCACAGAAGGCAGGAAGGAGAGCCCTTCAAACCAGAGGAATGTCACACAAAAGGAATGTCACCTTCCCCACAGGCTGTCAGGAGGCCCAGTAAGGTGAGCACAGAGATGTGGCCACTGGGTCTCCCAACAAGCAGCTTCACCAAGCAGGTGGGAGTCAACTAAGTGTGTAAAGGAGGCAAGAAATTGCAAACAGCAGGCAGAGAAGCTCTTTCTGTAAAGAGAAAAGGGGAAATGGGGACCCAAGCTGGTGTGCAGGGCTTATTAAAGATGGGACCTGCTGGAGACGGATGTCTGTGAAAGAGCCTTCGAGAAGATCTAGGACACCTTCTCCAGTGTAAGAGCAAGGACAAGTGAGACCAGTTTCGTGGTTTTTTGGGGGGTGGGTTCAGTATTTGCAACACTATTTAAGTGCAGAGTAATTTATTTAATGAAATAAAGTGAGAAGGGGTAAAATTAAACAGTTAAAGAGAGATTGAGAACAGAAAGGGATCCAAGTGCCATGCAGACTCACCTTCACGGGGACGAATTTCCTCAAGAACTTAACGCCATGTCTCTCCATGTAGGAACCCACTTTCTCTGCCATCTCTTGATCAAAGCCGCGAAGAAGGATTGAACGCACCATAACTGTCACTTCTAAGCCAAAGCCCGCAAGAAAGCCTGCGCACTCCAGGGCGACGTAAGAGGCACCCACCACTAAGGTCTTGCCGGGGCAGTAAGGCAGAGAGAACAGGTCGTCACTGAAAACAGAAATGGGAAGAGAGAGAAGGTGAAGCAAGGTCCTGAAGTTTCAGTGCATGATGACCTGGGCTGGCCCAAGCGCATTGTGGACCTGGATGGAAGGACACGACAGGAAACAGCCTGGGAGTCTGTGTCTGAGCCTCCCGTGGGGGGATGGGAGGGGGACACTCAGCTTTATTCAACATCAAATGAGATCACAAGTAAAGGATTTAAAAAACAAAGACAGGAAATATTAGACTGCACTGAAAAGAAAATGGTTGGTTGTTTTGGCAGTGGGTGTGTGTGTGGGCGCGTGTACGTGTGCGCACATCCAGTGTGTACTGTGTGGTCGCCTGAATAACAGTGCAACAGAAATGCGTTTCTCTCCTTTTCCCTCCCCCCTCCATATCTATCTATCTATCTACCTACCTACCTTCCTACCTACCTACCTACCTATCGTGTGTATCTATTTAGTAGTCTATCAGTCCATTCATCTATGTATCTATCTATCCGTCTATCAATCTATCTATCTAATAGTCTACTAGTCTATATCTATCTAAGAGTCTGTTTAATCTAATACTCTATCAGTCAATATCTATCTAACAGTCT
The DNA here is from genome assembly GCF_001458135.2 of Marmota marmota marmota. Lineage (NCBI taxonomy): Eukaryota > Metazoa > Chordata > Mammalia > Rodentia > Sciuridae > Marmota > Marmota marmota. The sequence continues at coordinate 210,615 of NW_026000143.1, forward strand.
ATCAGTCCATCTATCTATCTATCTAGTAGTCTATCAATCCATCTGTCTATCTATCAGTCTCTCTCTCTCATAGTCTACAGTCTATATCTATCAGTTTATCTAGTAGTCTATCAGTCCATCTGTCTATCTATTAGTCCATCTATCTAGTAGTCTATCAGTCCATCTGTCTATTAGTCCATCTATCTAGTAGTCTATCAGTCCATCTGTCTTGTGTATCTGTCTATCCATCTACCAGTCTATATCTATCTGTCTATATCTATCAGTCTATCTATGTAGTAGTCTATCAGTCCATCTGTCTGTCTATCTAGTAGTGCATCAGTCCATTTATCTATCTATCTAGTACTCTATCAGTCCATCTGTCTGTCTGTCTATCTATCTAGTAGTCTATCAGTCCATCTGTCTGTCTATCCATCTATCAGTGTATCTCTCTATCCTCCTAGTAGTCTATCATTTCATCGTATGTCTACCTATCTAGTAGTCTATCAGTACATCTGTCTGTGTATCTGTCTATCCATCTATCTATGTATCAGTATCTAGTAGTGTATCAGTCCATCTGTCTGTCTGCCTATGTCTATCTATCTAGTAGCCTATCAGTCCATCTGTCTATCTATCCATCTATCTATCAGTCTATCTCTCTATCTTCCTAGTAGTCTATCATTCCATATCTATGAGTCTATCTATCTAGTAGTCTATCAGTCCATCTGTCTATCAGTCTATCTATCTAGTAGTCTACGGGGCTGGGGATGTGGCTCAAGCGGTAGCGCGCTCGCCTGGCATGCATGCAGCCCGGGTTCCATCCTCAGCACCACATACAAACAAAGATGTTGTGTCCGCCGAAAACTGAAAAATAAATATTAAAATAAATAAATTAAAAAAAAAATTCTCTCTAGTAGTCTATCAGTCCATCTGTCTATCTATCTGTCTATCCATCTATCACTCACTCTATCTTCCTAGTCTATCAGTCTATATCAGTCTATCCGTCTAGTAGTCCATCAGTCCATCTGTCTGTCTACCCACCTGCCTACCTACCTGCCTTGTACTGCTGGGGATGGGCCTTGGGCAGACTGGACAGTTACTGGACCACTGACCTCCCCCCCAGTCCACAGCTGCTCTCCTACGGCAGCCCGCCCAGACAAGTCTGCAGCCATGGACAGCAGCCTGCAGCACCTCCCGTGCTGACCCACAGGAACCTGCCATTGCAAATGCGGAGGGGGCCGTGTGGCTCCTGACCATCGGCTTCCACTGACCCCTTCAAACTAAACCCTGACGCTAATTGCACGTGTTTGTCTGAAGCTTACAACCAAATTCCTCCGCCATTCCCAGCAATCACGGAGCAGCACAGCATATTTTGGGTGTAAGTTTTACCCTGACACTGTTTATTTGATCTTATTTTGTCTGTCTTATCACTTGACTTAGCTTCCTGCCTTGCATGTACTTTTGTTACCAATCCAAATCTTTCATGCAATAAGATAGAGAGTGAGCAAGCTGGAAACACAGACATGAGGCAATTTTTCAATTTAAAACCATCCATTTACTCTTACCTCGTAACGCAGTATTCTTTATCGCCTTGGATGCCCAAGTACCGTGGCCTTTCACCGGTTGCTATGACAAACTTTGAAGCAGAAAAATAACTTTCCTGTCCTTTTTTATTGGTTGCCTTGGGAAAGAAGGAAAGCAAACTTCACTTATTGCACACACTGTACAGTACACGACAAGACGGGCGCCACCCAGACCAGGGCTCCTGGTTCACCAGGATGAACCACGGTCCAGCGAGGTGGGCACCGCGGACGAGAGCCGCCTTCACAGAACAGGCATGATCAAGGGCACAGGGGGCTGGGAAGCCATGAGGAAACCAGCCCAGGGTGGCTTCAAAGGAGGCATGAGGTGCCCAGGGAGGGTCGATTGAGAGCCGTGCACAGGACCAGGACAGCACGCAGGCCTGCAAGGGCCGGGGCCTGGGGGACAGCAAGTGGCCAGAAGTGAGAGGAGGGGACGGCAGGGCTGGGGGTGCAGTGGTGAAGTGAAACCGAGAGCCGCCGTCTGTGGACTGCGACCTGTGACCCCTAGGCCCCACGTCCACTTGTCCTCCCCTAAAACTGATCTGATCTGGTCTTTTAGTCACAGCAGCAAAAAACCTGACTAAACAGCTGTTCAACCACCTGCACCAGGCATATTATTATTATTTGAGCAATAAAACTGACGCTGCATTTCTACAGTGTTTCCTGTGAATGATACGATTCAGATCAGTCATGGAAGTTTGCCTTTTAACCTGGTGCTGGGGTTGAAATCCTGCGCCTCGAGCAGGCTGGGCACATGTGCTACCTCTGAGGTCCCCACTAGGTCCCCAAGTTAAGGTTTTAAGAGCCACCTTGGCCCAGATCCTTCTGAGGTAACACCTGACTTCACACTGTGTCATCAAGGCCAAGTGTGGAATAAAGCGGATGCAGAGGGTGAGACCTGGCTACTGATCCTAACTCTAGTGAAAACCTCTGGGCTCATCAAAATGATCTCGTTTTCCTTGTGCAAAAAATATAAAAATATAAAATATTGTTACATACTATATTAAATATAATAACACACGTTACACATAATGTCATATATAGAGACATTATATTAATATATGTGTATGATATATATTATTGCATTTTAAATGATATTGCTTTTACCAATGCTTTTATGATAACATATAGAGACTTTTAGGTAAGGTTTCACTTTTAGAAAGGATTCCACTCTAAAATGTTGATCTTTCTAGTCTTTTGAACTTTGAACTCTCTGGTCTGAACACTTTCTGTTAAGATGTCGATAGAATCAAAGGCAAATAATAATTTTAAATTAAGAGCTCTTGGAAAAGCGATTTCTTTCAATTTGCGCAGACACATAATCAACAAACACAGCCAAGAACAGGCCTCTGTGTGAGTTTAAGGCAAGTGTGAGCAGGATTAAGGAAAGGCCAAGAGAAGGACAAGAAATTCAGAAAGTACCTTGATTTTATGATGGTCCACAAATTCCCCGTAGGCATTGACATAGGTCACTCCCTTTTCCCTCAGCGACAACCTGTAGCTCCAGTTGAGAGAGCCGATGTGGTTCTGAATGGCCTCTGTCAGGGTGCTCCAGTTGTGCTTCACTGAAACGACCAGGTGAAGGCCCAAAGTGACCTTGACGCTTAATGGTAAATTACATACAGCCATGCGAGAACTACTAGCTATTGCTTTAAAAATCAAACGTTGACAGGAGAAAATTGGCAACTTCCATCTCTCTTCCTATCTTATATTACAAAGCACATGCAAGAAGCAAAGAAAATTGAGGGAGCAGGTGTGGTGGTTCACGCCTGTCATCCCAGCAGCTGGGGAGGCTGAGGCAGGAGGATTGCGAGTTCGAGGCCAGCCTCAGCAACTTGGTGAGACCCTAAGCAATTCAGAGACCCTGTCTCTAAATAAAATATGAAAAAGGGCTGGGGATGGGGCCCAGTGGTTAAGTGCCCCTGAGTTCAATCTCCAGTATAAAAAAAAAGTAGGCATATGCCCACATCAACTGGATCAGAATCTCTCAGGATAAAGACAAGTCATTTTTATCTTTTTAGAAACTCCACCAGACACTCTGACACTCAGCCATGATGTAGAGCACAGCACACAGTCAGCTGGTCACCATATGTAGTCAGTCCCACAGGCTCAACATCTCTGAACCCACCCCTGCACTCCAGCCAGACTTCAGTCTTTGCTCAGGTCTCTGTCATTTCTTGCCTCCCTATCCAATTTCTTTTTTGCCTTGGTGACATCAGAGGGATCAAGCATCCAAACTGTAGTGCATGCTCCTCTCCTGCTGAATGAACTCCTCGATGGCTGTATTAACTGGGGGTAAAATCAACTCCTTATGACAGCACTTCAGGGCCTCTGCCATGCTGACCTCTCTAATCTGATTTCTCCCAACATCACGTGCCTGTTCTTTACCCCACCTGCTCCTGATCCATGTTTTGTCTGGGCTATGTCTTAGCACATCTTCATAGCTGCTGCTGTCCTTCATGTTCCTTTTCTCTGTGGATCAAGGGTCACCTTGTCCCAGAAGAGCGTCTAAACTCTCCCCGACCTCAAAGCGGCATTAGGTGCCCCTCAAGTCAATGTGCACACCAGCCCAGTCAATTCGAGTGCACACAACGGATCTCCTGGACCATCTCACCCAACAGAATTCCGTGCAGGAACTCCATTGTCCTCCTGCCTGCCCAGCCAATAAGTGGTTATGGATGAATTTGTTTCTCACCTTTCATTAACCAAAAGACAACATAACAACCGAGAAAACAGAAAATGGTATCAGAGTAATAGATCAAACTCAAACAACTACTGATACTATTCTAATTTCCTCATGCTTGAACAAATTCTGAAAACAGTGATCATTAATCTTCCCATTTGGCTAAGGGCCTGGAATTGCTAGTGCTAAAACAGCTCCCTCGCTAGGCAGGAGGACCACAAGAGTGGAGCCATCTCTACAGTCTCTGTATCTGCCTCGTACACAGTGGGATTTTTTTGGTACCAGAGACTGAACCCAGGGACACTTAACCCCTGAGTCCCGTCCCCAGCCTTTTAACATTTTTATTTAGAGTCAGGGTCTCACCAAGTTGCTCAGGGCCTCACTAAGTTGCTGAGGCTGGCCTCCATCTTGCAATCCTCCTGTCTCAGCCTCCTGAGCTGCTGAGATGACAGGCGTGTGGCTTCTAATAAATGCTTATCAAATGATTTTCAAGCTCAACTATAAAAATAGCACATATCTAAGAAACCTACATCTTTTCCCTCCCCATCTACATTTCATAAATCATTACTCACCCTGTTGGTTATACTCCCAGCCAAATTTCCTTGAGTCCCGCAAGGCCTGTCCTAGAAGGGCAGCCTGGTGCATCAGTTTCTTAGGAATACAGCCAACATTCACACAAGTGCCTCCAAGGCCTGAGAAAGAAAGGTGTCACCCACCTGACAGAGGTGGCCTTCCGGGAAGAAGGAAGGCAGACCCAGTGACTGGCATGGAGGAGCCAGAGCCATAAGGACCCCAGCTCCACTCTGCTCTGCTGTCCCTCATTACAGCAAACTGGCCAACCCTGACCAGAAGCCAGAGGGCCAGGCCACCAACTGATCCGTCCTCTGGGCACAGAGCAGGGCAGAGACGGAAGGAGCACACGGTATAGACAGAAAACACCCAGCACAAAGCCTATGTGCTCTATTTGACAGAGAGGAAAACTAACCTGACAGGTGAACACTCTGCCTACAGCACCCAGTCCTAGGGCGGGGACCATATCGTGTCCCTTACTTAACTAAGCTGTGATGACCATGGATCCTAATGCCACTGACTTATTGTGTGGCCACTCAACTCAATTATGACATTGGTGCAGAAACACCCACAAAAATGTTTATGGCAACTCAGGTGACCAGGCCATAGATCACACACTGTGGTCACTGGGTAAACATTAAAGTGGGAGGAATTTTTTTCAATTTGCAAAATTTCCCTCAATCTATCTTTGCACTGTCACCACCGATGACCGATGACCCGAGACTTGGCCTCCTCGATTATGGAAGGGACTACTTCAGCTCTTGAGCTTCCTGTGGGACTAAGAGGCGTCACACATATAAAACGATGCACGGAAAGATCAGAGAACACACAGCTTACCCCAGGATGTGCCCTGAGGGGAAGGGACCACAAAGTCCAGGACCATGACTTTCTTTCCCAAAATGGCTGCTTCCTACAAAAACAGTAACAACAACAACTATATTTAAAGTGCAAGAAGTAAAATCAAGTAAAGAAAAATTCTCTCATCCCCCAAATAAAAACAGTCTGTTTTTCTGGGATAACATGGTCTTTTCCCTGAATGAAAATGGCTGATAAAATAAAAGCTTAAGAATGTGATGTTAACATTAAATATTTTTGTTTAAAACAATTAGCAGACGAGATGCTTATGTCAATGGCCAGGAAAGATCACCTCCAAGAGCACCTTGTTTTTTTTTTTGTTTGTTTGTTTGTTTGTGTTCGTACCTTTGCACACGAGAGGCCACCAGAACCACCACCAATGACAATGAGATCATAATCATTTGCCGAGCCTTCCTGTAGGAGCTTCTGTAACAGCCCGCTCTGATGTGCCTGTGTTTGAGCAGGAGGAGAAGGAACACTGCGTGACTTCACGATCCAGAGCTGGGTGCTCACACCCACAGACAATCTCAGGGCCAACAGGCCTACGATTCACCCAAGGCAGGACTGCCCATTTCTCTGCGTGTTGGTCAAGTAGAGTCCAAGTGGTTAGAATGTGTGTTGTGACCTACTACCAGATAGGCAGCACATGTCAAATGGCCAAGAGGGCTGTGGCCTTGTCCGTATGGCAGATGGGGTCAAGTGCAGTGGAATAACCAAGCATCACTTTTCAAGATCCTTGTTTCTCTGTGCTAATGTGTCTGTCTCTCTGTTTTTTGGTACTGGGGACTGAACCCAGGGGTGCTTAACCGTGGAGCCACATCCACATCCCTTTTTATTTTGAGACAGGGCCTTGCTAAGTTGCTGAGGCTGGCCTCTAACTTGCAATCCTCCTGCCTCAGCCTCCTGATCCACTAGGGTTAACTGGCAGGCACCACCGTGCCCGGTCTGTTCCAGTCTTTGTTTTAAAAACAACTGTTACAATCACCAGCAATTTTTTCTTGATTTCTTATACATCTGTCTAAATTTTATAGCTATACTTGTGAACTTCCTATACAAAACAAATCCCTTGCAAATTTTTCTTTCCATAAGGATCACGACACTGGTTCTGTACCATAGTTGCTTGCTCCTGTGGCCTGTGTAGTGGTCAGCAGCAGTTCAGAGGAGGTGAGAGTCCGATACGTGACTCAGCAAGCCTTCTTTATGCCAAATCAATTGCCCAATCCTCCAAGCTCAGCTTTAGAAATGACAAGCTCAAACCAGCCCTTCCTGAGAGGGACAAGAGTGCTCATTTCATAACTTCAGGGATCTGCCAGATGCTATGTGGCCAATAAAGGATGTGCGCCCACGATGGCTTGTAAACATCCTAAGAAGAGCTCCACTGGCCTCCTTACTTTTTGAAGTGCTCAGGGAAATCCATCTCAAAGCTCTTTACCTGCACCCTGTGTTCAGTGTTCAATCGGCATCGATTGCATTTACAAAAAGTCTTGGGGCCAACAGATCTACCACTCATCTAAAGTTGGAACTGACATTTCTCTGCGTGCTGCTCAAGTAGGGTGGAACCAGTTAGGATGTGCTATCCAAGAAGAAGCCTTTGTTTCTGAAACAGGTCTGCTCTCTGGGTCCCCCCAGGCCCAATCTCTGACACCATAATCCGGGTGGGAACTGCCGAGGCCAGTTCCGAACGTGCGTAGGGGCAGTAATGACAGCAGTCACCACCTTGCGCACTGGGTGGCGACTTCTAGAACTAATAAAGCATGCTGTTACATAATGACACGGATCGCCCATTCACATGCAATGCACACAATCATTTCTTTCCCAACCAAAATATAATTCTTAATTAAGATTTCAACTCAGGGGCTGGGGATGTGGCTCAAGCGATAGCGTGCTCATCTGGCACGCACGGGGCGCTGAGTTCAATTCTCAGCACCACACCAAAAATAAAAAATAAAGATGTTGTGTCCACTGAAAACTAAAAAAAAAAAAAAATATTAAAAAAGTCTCTCTCTCTTTCTCTTTCTCTCTTTAAAAAAAAAGATTTCAAATCAGTATTTAGTCAATCACTGGTGGCTAACATTTGCATACATGCACAAAAGAGAATGGAATTTTAATTAATAAACTAATTATAAAATAAGGATTGTTTTTTAATTGTGTGTGTGGTGCAAAGGATCCAATACAGGGCCTGCCTGTGCATTCAAGGCAACCACTCTACCCCTGAGCCACATCCCCAGCCCCATAAATATCAATTTTTTATCGATTACTACCTAACAGAAGGACTCCTGTCCATTTCATGCATTTTAGAAATAAAAATAATCCATATATAACATCTACGACTAATATACATATGTATATTAGTTGTAGATGCACACAGTACCTTTATTTTATTTATTTATTTGTATGTGGTGCTGGGGATGGAACCCTGTGCCTCATGCATGCGAGGCAAGCTCTCCACCCCTATGGATGAGAAAGTCCACGTCAACGGCCCTGAACAAATTAGTCATCCCACGGTCAGCGGCCTTGCCAAGAATTCTAATGATCCTAGACAAGACTGTTGGCGCTGACCTCATTTTACAGGGGAACAGCCTTCCTTTCTCTCCCCACGAGGAGGAGCAGACCTGTCCTGGCCCCAGGGGGACACACCTCTCTGGCCTGGTAACCTCATTCAGAATGTTCTCCTTCTTGCTCCTGAATTCAGGTCGGTAGAAAAGCTCATCTCCTGTAAAGTCATCAGGGTTAGCTGATAACCATCCCAAGGGATTTCCCACTTTACAACTTCAAAATGGCCAAGTAAAAAGACTTCTAAAAGCCATTTCCTCCTCTTTTAAATGCTTTTGAGAACAGAACATGGACGAGAGGCAGGGAAGGCTTACCTGGAAAGTCCTGTCACATCCTCCCACATGCACTCTATTCACAAAAATGTTGGGCACGGTCTTCTGATTAGTGATTTCTGTCAGCATTTCTTGAACACGGATCCCATCATCTAGAGAATAAAAAGTTCAATACAGACCCTGTGTCAATGGTGCCAAGTAAATCAAACTGAAGGGTCACAGCACTACAGTGCTCACAGGGACACACCTGGGACAGGTGACACATCTGTCATGTGTTCATGACTTCAGGAAATGTCGACTCCAGAGAAAACCTTGGGAACCTAAAGATCAATCTACCGATCCCTCTAAAAATAGAGGCTGGGGCTGGGGCTCAGGGGTACAGCACTTGCCCAGCACGTGTGAAGCACTGGGTTAGATCCTAAGCACAGCATAAAATATAAATAAATAAAATAAAGGTATTGTATCTACCTACTACTAAAAAAATAAAATAAAATACAGCCTTCTGCCAGGCACAGTGTAGCACATGCCTATAATGCCAGTGGCTCGGGAGGCCGAGGCAGGAGGATCGCAAATTGGAGGCCAGCCTCAGCAACAGCGAGGCCCTGAGCAACTCAGGGAGACCCTGTCTCTAAATAAAATACAAAACAGGGCTGGGGACGGGGCTCAGGGGTTGAGTGACCCTGAGTTCAATCCCTGGTACCAAAAAAAAAAAAAAAAGCCTTCTAAATTAGCTTTTTAAAAATCGTCTTAAAAATAACTTTATATATTTTTATATGGTGCTGAGAATCGAACCGGGTCAGTTTTGTTGCTTAGCCTCACACATGCTAGGCAAGTGCTATGCCACTGGGCCACAACTCCAGCCCCTGAATTAGCTTTTGATTTATAATTCGACAATTATAAGAATCCTCTCTATTGTTCCAACTCAGAAAAAAATTTCCTATAATTACATTTGGAAATGTGTACGAGCATAGACTAAAATAGACTCTCCATTGCTGAAAATACAAGTGGGCCAAGACTATCTAAGATTGCCGCATGTGGTGTACTCTGCAGAGAAACCTAAAGATTCAAAAGTGTGTTGGGTGAGGTGGTGCACATCTGTCATCCCAGCAGCTCAGGAGGCTGAGGCAGGAGGATTGCAGGTTGGAGGCCAGCCTCAGCCACTCAGCAAGGCCCTGAGCAACTCAGTGAGACCCTGTCTCTAAATAAAATATAAAAGGATCTGGGGACAGGGCTCAGTGGTTAAGCACCCCTGGGTTTAATCCCCAGTACCAAAAAAACCCAAAAGATTCAAGAATATTTCACTTCCCACAGTGACATGGAGGAAATAGCCAGTTTCATGAAGACAGAGATCAGGTATTTTCTGATCATGACTGTCCCCAACCCTGCAAAGCACCCCATGTGCAAAGTGTTCAATGAATCAAACGCACAGATGCCAAGGAGTCTAAAGTATAAAACTAAGAGCTCCATGTGCTCCCCTCCGTGGGTGACACAACCAGGAAGAGGAAGTCTATTTCTTTCATTCATTACAGCTTCAGCTATTTTGCTCTCGAGTTGGCAGATCCATTTGAAATACCTCAAATATTCCAAGTAAGCAGCTTACATATTTTCCTCCCACTCCCTTCCCTCAAATATGAAAAACATATAATAAGAAAATCTACACCAAATGATTTGTCACATAAGGACTCATTTTCTGCTTGGTTGAACATACACAAAAATGGCTCATCTCACCCAAAGAGACAAGAGCAAATTGAACTGAACCAAGCCCAGGGGAAGACGTCAATCTTGCTGGCGTGCACTGCAGACAACACGGTGCACCAACTATCTACTTACCAACTTGATCAAGTTCCAAGATGTTACAGTCGACTCCCAGAGAAGAAAAGAGTTCTTTCACCTGTAACAAAGATCCACCTGTTTCAACAAGTTAGGAAATACGGCAGAAGAATAAGAGATGTCCAAAACAACGTTGTTTGGGAATAGGAGTTGGGCCTGTTGTTTTTTTAATTTATTTTTCTAGTTGTAGATAGACAGGGTGCCTGTATTTTATTTGCTTATTTTTGTATGTGGTGCTGAGACTTGAACCCTGTGCTCTGCTGTACTGCTCAGCCACTGAGCCCCAGCCCCAGCCCCCTGACCAATTTTTTACCCTTGCTACTACACAAGTTCCCAGAATAACCTCAACCCTCCCCGTGCCCTCTTTTGACATATCTGTCTCCTTATGACTCCTGTTTTAGTCAGCTTTTTGCTGCTGTGACTAAAAGACCTCACCAGCACAACTGCAGAGGGGGACAGGTTGACTTGGGGCTCAGGGTGTCCCAGGTCCCAGTCCACAGATGGCGGCCCCACTCCTGGCCGAGGGGAGGCAGGACATCATGGAGGAAGAGTGTGGGGAGGGAGCAGCTCCCATGGGGACCAGGGAGCAGAGACTCCACTTTCCAGGGATAATTAGGGATCTCAAGCCACGGCCCTAGGGCCACCTCCACCACCACACCCCACCTGCCTCCAGGGGCCACCAGGGGACCCCAGGGAGCCATTCCCTGCCGGGGTTCAGGCCTCACACCCCCTCACTCCTCCTCTGGACCTTCCTGTGTCACCTCCCAGGGGGGCTCTAGGGACACCCCACAGCCCCACTATAACAACTCCCAAATCTGCAACTAGTGCTCAAATCTCTTTTCTGACACCAGGATGTCCCAAAGGCACCATCCTCCAAAAGCAACTCGCCTTCTTCCCAACCTACCCAGGACGGGTCATTTGCTGTTCTAAGTCACTGAGACACAGAGATGGACACGACACGGTGGCGGCCCTCTAGTAGGGGAAACAGGCATGGTCCATCATCGCTGTAAATAAGAAACCCCAGAGACTGCTGCTGCGACAGGGGACAGAAAAACAACAGCATGGGTGTCCCCTGGACACACAGGATCAGGACCTGGAGCCAAAGTGGCACTGGAACGACTTTGCAAAGGAGTCACTGGGTAAAATGGTCCAGCCCCAAACTCGCTCCCACCCACCATATTACAGTAATTACTAAGTCTGAATTCTCCATCTTGAACTGCTTCATCTTCTTAGTTTCCCACAGTCGATATCTTAGTATGAGACATCAATATTTACTAATAGAATTTCTCAGTAATATCCCAAAAGTTCTCCCTGCACCAGCGTTGTCCCTTCTGGTTTTCAAAATGGCAGTCAAAGTGACCTCTTCAAACCCGCTTTGTGCCACATTCCTTAAAACCCTTTAGTGCAGCCAAGTGTGCTGGCTCATGCCTATAATCCATGCACGGGAGGCTGAGGCAGGAGGATTGCAAGTTGGAGGCCAGCCTCAGCCACTTAGAGAGGCCCTAAGCAACTCAGGGAGACCCTGTCTCTAAATAAAATGCAGAATAGGGCTGGGGAGGGGCTCAGGGGTTAAGTGCCCCTGGGTTCAACCATCAGTACCAACAACAACAACAAAACCCATCAAAACCCTTCAGCGCTCTCAGCACTTTACACAAAACCCAGAGGTCCCACTTCCACTCAGAAGGTCCACTCCACGGCCAAACGTGTGAGAAGACACAGAGGCCCAACCTGCCAACCCAAAGGTGTTTTTTCCATTCTGCTCTTGACACATGCACTGTATTTTGGCTGATAGCCACGGTGTCCCCGCCCCACACTGGCTGTTCAGGGGCTCCCACCACCAGGGAGCACACTGCCCAGTGGCCATCTCATGGGCCGCCCAGCTAAGCCACCATCCTGACAGCTTGGCCTCTGCACATGCTTCCTGGCTGCTGCTAAAGAATATGCAGCTTCAGAGGCCCTGCACACACTGTGGTCAGCCTGGTGGGATGACGGCGCCCCTCTGAGGCTGCTTCAGATGGCCTCACTCTGGTTCATGAGGAGCCTGTCCCCTACACATGACCAAGCAAAAAAACAGCAGGCAGGACACTGTGTACATGCCCAACCTTGTCCTTTCTGTCCATACACACAGCCCTCCTCCCACCCTCCACGAGCTCAGTCTGTACTGCTTCCCCTAAGTCCCAACAAACCCTTCCAGGGGGTTTTGTTTTGCCCATTCATGATGTCCACCTGGAGCAGAGTAGGCTGAGCCAGATCCAGGAAGAGCTGTTAACACTAAAGGCTGCTGGCACTCAAAGTGGCCAGAAGTGAGAACTGGTGACAGAGGGTGACTATGAGAAGGCGAGCTTCTGGGAGCTGCAGGTAAGGCGGCCGGGTGAGCTGCTAGCTCGGGCCGCAGGAGGAGCTGTTAGTTGGAGCTGCTACAAGACAACGGGGAGAGCTGCTGCTAATGGTAAGAGAGCTGTATCTGCCTGCTGGTGATTTCCATCTGAACTGAACCCAGAGCCCTTGGCCTACTGGGAACACATGTGCAACTGCGAAAATCATTTTCACAGGCTCTGGAAATTTCCTAAGAGCTTTCAGCAAATGAAGAAACATTTATGCAAGGAAATCAATTAACTCTCAGTAACAGCAGGGAGAGTCCGCCCCTGAGCTGTACATCCTCCTCCTCCCTCCCTCCCCTGCCCAAGGCCAGCCTGGTGGGAACCCCAGTTGAAGTGTGGCCTAGAAAATAAGCTCCCAATATCTCTCAGAATAGCAGGCCACCAGCACCTCTCACCCCCTGCCCACCTCTCACTCTGAGTCACTAAGGCTCAGTGCTCCATCGGCCCCACTGAGATCAAAAGCCACATACCCCAGTGGTGGCAGAAGGGAAATACTGGGACCATGATCCCCACCATCACAGTTTACCTGTAAGGTAAAGTCCCAAGCTGGGAAAGGCAAGCCAAAAAGAAATCCCCTTATAGAGTCCTGCTCATCAGTCCCCGTCCCCACTCCCAGCATCCTTTTGGGGTAGTGGTGGGGCAGATACCAGGCATTGAACTCAGGAGCACTCAACCACTGAGCCCCATCCCCAGCCCTATTTGTATTTCATTTAGAGACAGGGTCTTACTGAGTTGCTTAGGGCCTTGCTTGTTGCTGAGGCTGGCTTTGAACTCTCGATCCTCCTGCCTCAGCCTCCTGAGCCACTAGGATGACAGGTGTGTGCCACTGTGTCCAGATGCTCCTCCTAGTTCTTAAACAAGACCTCAGAGTTTTGGCCCAGTGGAGATGCAGACCATGAGAGCAAAGAACTCCAGAGCTCTTTCCACAAGTAGCATCACACATGATAGCATAATATTGATAATGTTTCCTTTAAGATCAGAAAGGAAGCCTGCTTTTGCCACTCTATTTCAACATAGCATTGAAAGTCCTAGCCACAGCAATAAGGCAAGAAAAATGAATCGAACAAATTCTTGTCCCAATTGGAAAAGAAGTAAAATTATCTCTGTTCACAAGCAGCATAATCTTATATGTTCAAAACTTGAAGATTTCAAAGACACATACACATCGACATTGTTAGGATGTACAAAATCAGCAAAGTTGCAGGGCACAAAGTCATGACAACTAGTTATTTTCCATATACTAATGATGGATGAGTCAACCAGGAAATTAAGAATTTCATTAACAACGGCATGAAAAGAATTAAACTGCTTAGGAATACACTTAACCAAGGAAGGTAAAGACTTATACACTAAAAACTACAAACTACTGCTGAAAGAGATAAAAGATACCAATAAATAAGAAGACATCTTGTGTTTCAAGGATTAGAAGACTTTAAGTTGTTGTCAATATTACACCAAGCAAGCTACAGACTCCATGCAATCCCTACCAAAAATCTCAATGATGTTTCTTTTTTTAAAAAATTGAAATCTTTCCTAAAATTCAGATGGAACCTCAGGGAGTCCTATATAGCCCCCCCCCCCCCAAAAAAAAATGAAATCTTGAAAGCTGGACATCTCTTGCTTCTGGATTTCAAAACTTACCACAAACCTACAGTGATCAAACATAAGGAGACTGACCTGAATATAGACCCACAGAGCAAGAGCAGGGAATGGAGAGTTCTAGAATAGAGTCTTGATTTTTGACAAGGGTGCCAAGACCATCCAAAAGAGAAAGTATGGTCTCCAACAAATGGTCCCAAGGAAATGGCTATCCACAAGCAAAAGAATGGAACTGAACTCTGATCTAAAACCAAGTACAGAAACGAACTCAAAATGGATCAGAGACCTAAATGTAGGAGCTAAAAACCAGAAAACTCTTAGAAGAAGTCAGTAGCTAGTCAAAGTGGCACAGGCCTGTAATCCCAGTGGCTGAGCAGGCTGAGGCAGGAAGATAGTGAGTTCAAAGCCAGCCTCAGCAACTTAGCAAGACCCTGTCTCAAAATAGAAAATAAAAAGGGCTGGGGTTGTAGCTCAGTGGTAGAGCACTTGCCTAGCACGTGTGAGGCCTTGGGTTTGATTCTCAGCACCACATATAAATAAAAAAAAATAAAGGTCCACTGACAATCAAGAAAATATTAAAAGGGGATTTTTTTTTTAAAAAGGGGGGGCTGGGGATGTGGCTCAGTAGTTAAGCACCCCTGGGTTCAGTCCCTGGACAAAAAATAAATAAATAAATAATGAAAAATAAAAAAAGATACAGGGCAAAGATATTGGATGTGGATATAACATCAAAGGCACAAGGAACAGAAGAGAAAACAGACAAATTTGATCTCACAAAACACAAAAGGTTTGGTGCAGCAAAGGACACTAAAAAAGGCAGCCAAGCAACTTCACAGATGGTTTACAATGACCTACCTAAAGGATCACACCCTATATGATACAGAGAACTTCTAAAGCTTAGTAACAAAAAACTTTAAACACAACTTAAAACGGAGCACTTGGACAAAGCACTTGAATAGATATTTCTCCAAAGAAAATACACCAATGGGAAATAAGCACATACTATTCAACCTCACTGATCTTTACGGAAATGCAAATCAGACCACGATGACATACCACCTCATCTATCATGATAGCTATTGCTTTAAGAAAACCACACACACACACACACACACACACAAACTAACAAGTGTTAAAGAAGATGTGGCAAAATTGGAACCCCGTGCACTGTTGGTAGAAATGTAAAACAGTGTTCTACAAAACATTGAAAACATGAAGACCTTATAAGTCAGCAATTCCATTTCTAGGAAGGTACCTAAAAGAACTAAAAGTAGGGACTCAAACAAACACCTATATGCTTACGTTCACTGTCAGATTATCGACGACAGTCAAGGTAGAGGCCACTCAGATTGTCCACTAATGCTTGAATGGACAAACAAAATGTGCTCTATTTTTTTTTTTTACAATGGAATACTGTTCAGTCTTAAAAAGGGAAAGAAATTCTTTTTAAAATTTTTTATTTGTTCTTTTTATATATAAATACAGTCATGGAGCATGACCTATCCGAATCAGGATCCCATTTTTGTGGTTGTACATAATGTGGAGTTTTACTGGGCCTGTCTTCTGACAGACGCTACAACATGGATGGATCTGGAAGATATGACGCTAAGGGAAATAAGCCAGACACAAGATACAAACGCTGCATGATTTGTGGATGAGGTAATCAAAGTAGTCAAATTCACACACAGGAAGTAGAAGGATGGTTACCAATGGCTGGGGAAGAGGAATGGGAGTTAACATTCAATGGGTATAGAATTTCATTTGAAAAAGTCGAAAAATTTCTGGATATGGAGGGTGATCATTGTACAACACTGTGAATTTTGTTTTCTAATTTTGTCCCAGGGATTGTACCCATGGGTGCTTATATCTTATTTAGACACAGGGTCTTGCTGAGTTACTTGTGGCCTCGCTGAGTTTCTAAGCCTGGCCTCCAACTTGCCATCCTCCTGCCTCAGCCTCCCAAGCTGCTGAGATTACTGGTGTGTGCCATTGCACCCAGCAATCAAATGTTCTTAATGTCACTGACTTCTACTCCTAAAAATGGTTTCAATTATAAATTTTATGTGGCATGTGTTTTACCACAATGTGTTTTATAAGCTAACCAAGAGAAGAAGAAAATTTTAAAGTGTGTGAATTCGAGAGTGAAGAAACATGAATTAAAATTAACGCAGGAATGATGTTTCAAAAATCAGAGAATTTTCAGCCAGGTGCAGTGGCACATTCCTGTAATCTCAGTTATTGAGGAGGCTGAGGCAGGAGGATCTCCAGTTCAAAGCCAGCCTCAGCAACTTAGTGAGGTCCTAAACACCTCAGCAAGACCTTGTTTCAAAATAAAACATAAAGTTTTGCCTTGATAAAAATGGTGGTGAAAACCGAGGGAACGACTTCGGAGTCCGCAGAGCAGAATTCAGATCCCACTGATAAAAACTGGGATGTGGTTCAGTGGGAAAAGCACCCCTGGGTTCAATCCCTTGTGCCAAAAACAAAAACAAAATAAAGACCCAAAAAGAACAAACTATAAAGGGAAAAAAAATGATAGGTTCAGCTACATTCAACTTGCAAACTTCACTGGTCCAAAATATCCCATAGAAAGAAAAATAAAAAGTCATATATATGTATGTACATATACACATATACATACCCAAAGGGTTAGTATGCAAAACATATAATGAAGGTCTACAAATCTGCAAAACAAAACAACTCAGTAGAAAAATAAGCAAAAGACCCAATCCGTTTCCTAGAAGAAGAAATTCAAATGAACCATAAACATGTAAATTTCATCAAGGAAATGTAAAATTCAAGCCACTTCATAACTGCAGGAATAGCAAAAATTAAAAATCTCAGCAGTTAGCAAAGCTTCAGACTGAAAGAAACTATTATATACTACCAGGAGGGCAAACCGGTATAACCACTTGGAGGAGCAATTGTGCATCACCTTAGTAATGTGTGTGATTTCATGCATCCTCTATGGCCCACCAATTCAGCTTCAAGATACCCTAGAATTAAGTCTTATATGTGTGCATGGGAGGTATGTCCAAGAATAGGCATACATATTGTTTTTAAGAACAAAATACCAGAAACAGCATAATCTAATCCTATGGTCTGATTCACCCTATGGAATGGCACAGTAATAAAAATTAATGAGCCGCAAGGACAGGTAGTAACATGTATGAATCTTGAAAACACACATTGAAGGAAAAAACTGCAAAAGAATCCATGCGTGATTCTGCTTGAAGTCCCCAAACAGGGCAAAAGAAACAAAATATTGTTTAATGACACATATATGCAGAGGAAACAGTAAAGAAGAGTAGTAGGTGGTTAACCTTGGGGTGGGGCGGCTTCCAAGCCACTCAAATCATTTTATTACTCTTTAAAATTGATATGCATGAATACAGGTTCTAAGAAACTATAGATATACCTCAATGTAACCTCGAATTTGAATAATAGCTTATCATTTCATGAGCCTGACCCAAGAGTTCAGGGCTTTGCATATTATCTTCCAACTTTCATTATTTCATCTTTCTGCTAATGTGAAATAAATTTCAAAATGTTCAGAGACCCTACTTTACAGGTGGGTTATCTTCCAAAGGCCCATTTCTAAGTGGGTTACCCTTAACACTCAGTAGAGTTAACCCTAGAAATAACGCTGAGCGCCTACCCAGCCCCAAAGTTCACGTGCAGAAGAATTTAAAGTTACCCTTGACTTTTTAATCCTCTTCACAACCTTCCTTTACCTTCCTTATACAAGATGTGGAAAGGCAGCTTCTGCCCAGCTCTGGAACAGGGTCAAGGTCACCCAGTTTATCAGTGGGATCTGAATTCTGCTCTGCGGACTCCGAAGTCCTTCCCTCGGTTTTCACCACCATTTTTATCAAGACAAAACTTTATTTAAAAATTATTTTTTTCCCCGTCTTGATACACATTAAATTCAAAGCCAGCTGAGGTAGGACAAGCGGGTGATCAGCAGGCAGCAGTCCCAGTTCCAGGTCCCAGGACTCAGCCCGGCTTGGCTCCAAGCTCCCGAGGCCCCGCCCCCAACCCTAAGCTCCGCCCAATGCCCAGGCCCGGTGGCCCTCCCTCCCGAGGCCCCGCCCCTCCCCTTAGGCCCCGCCCCCTGCGTCCCTCCATCTCCCCGTGGCCCTCCGTCCGCCGGCCGCCTACCCGGGAGCTGTGCGGGCAGTAGGTCTTGCTGAAGATCATCACTCGGCTCCCCTCGATGAGGTTCTTGACGCGGCGCCGCATCTCCTCCCGGGCCTCAGGGGGCTGCTGGCTGGTCCCGGGAGACGACAGGCGGGCGCGGCGCCCGGGAGGCGATGACACGGGCACACCGCGGACGCTGGCTAGGCGACGGTTGGGGACACTCATTTTCCCCATCCTCGGCGATGTCTGCGCCGCCGTCGCCGGTGTCGGCGGTGGTGGGGACGGTGGCTGCTCCAGGGCCTCGCTCTCACTCCGGCCGGACGGGGCCGGGTCTTCTTAGGAACCTGGACGAGGGTGGCGGCGGCACCGGAACTGCGGCCGAGCGGCGAACGCGGCCCAAACTCCACACGCCCCGCACTGGCCACGGGCCTGGGGGCGGCCGTTCACCCCGCCCTCGCCCCGCCCCCTGGGCCGCCCAGGCCCTCCCCGCCCAGCCCCGCATGGCCCTGCGCATGCGGACTAGGCCGCCCGTCAACCTGGGCAGCCTTTGAGGAACGCGCTGGTCTCAGCCTTCATCCCCCTGCAGTCTGGAGGTTGGAAGCCCCTCGCGGGACCGCCTGGTTGGGGTGCTGCCGCCCAAAGGTGGCCTCTATGCAGATCCCCCAACTAATACTCTCCACCTGGTTAGCAGAGTCTAGGGGACGGCAGATGGCTCTGTTGCATTTAGGGAAGTTTGCATAAAGCCCTCTGTAGGAAAGACTGGACTTCCAAACTCTGCATGTCCCATCGCAGTGCAGTCTAAGGGGAAGATCCCAGGACCCCTCCCTCCCTCCTGATTGCAAAGAAGTCTGGAGACTCTAGGACCACCTGTGCCTGACCAAGAGTCCCGCCCACTGTTTGGGGGGAGGCCAGAGAGCGCCCGGTCCTTTATCTTATTGTGGATTATAGGTGTCCGGTCTCTGGATCATTTTTTTTTTTTTTTACCACAGGGTTCTCAATTATCTTTTTCAGAGAATTTTTCCCACTTTATTATTGTTTCCTTTTATAAAATAAAGATTCACATTGCAAAAATAACACATGCTCGGTTCTGAAGCAACACATAAGAGTAGCAGACCCAGGGCTGGGGTTGTGGCCCAGCGATACAGCGATCGCCTCGCAGGTGTGTCAATCCTCAGTACCACATAAAAATCAACCAGTAAAGGTATTGTGTTCATCTACAACTAGAAAAATATTTTTAAAAAATAGTAGCAAAGACAAATCAAACTATCATCATCTCATCAAAACCAGACAAAGACACATCAAGGGAAAAAAAAAAAAAAAACTCGGACCACTATTCCTGATGAACACAGATGCAAAAATTCTCAATGAAATTCTGGCAAATCACATACAAAAACATATCTAAAAGATAGTGCCCTATCATCCAGTGGGGTTCATATCCCAGTGATGCAGGGCTGGTTCAACCTAGGAAAATCAATAAACGTAATTCATGACATCAATAGATTTAAAGACAAGAATCTTATGATTATCTCAATAGATGCAGAGAAAGCTTTTGACAAAATACAGCACCCCTCATCTTCAAAACACTAGAAAAACTAGGGATAGTAAGAACATACCTCAACACAGCAAAAGCTACATAGGCGGGGCTGGGGTTTTAGCTCAGCGGTAGAGCGCTCGCCTTGCATGTGTGAGGCCCTGGGTTCAATCCTCAGCACCACATAAAAATAAATAAAATGAAGGTATTGTGCCCAACTTCGACTAAAAAAGAAAATATTAAAAAAAAAAAAAGCTATATTGGCTAAGCCCAAGGCCAATGTCATTCTAAATGGAGAAAAATTGAAACCATTACCCCTAAAAACTGGAACAAGAAAGGATGCCTCTTCCAACAATTCTCTGCAGCAGAGTCCTGAAACTCTGGACAGAGCAATCAGACAGATGAAGACATTAAAGGGATAGGAACAGGAAAATAAGAACTCAAGCTATCACTATTTGATTCTATATTTAGAAGATCCCCCAAATTCCACCAGAAAATGTGTAGAACTATAGAATGAATTCAGCAAAGTAGCAGGATATAAAATCAACACCCATAAATCAAACACATTCTTAAACATCAGTGAATTCACTGCAAGGGAAATCAGGAAAACTACCCCATTCACAATAGCCTCAAAAAAATAAAATACTTGGGAATCAACCTAACAAAAGAGGTGAAAAACCTCTACAATCAAAACTACAGAACACTAAAAAGAGAAATGGAAGAAGACCTTAGAAGATGGAAAGATCTCCCATGCTCTTAGATAGGCAGAATATTGTCAAAATAGTCACATTACCAAAAGCATCATACAGATTTAATGCAATTCCTATTAAAATCCCAATGACATTCTTCATAGAAATAGAAAAGGCAATCAGGAAATTCATTTGGAGAAATAACAGACCCAGAATAGACAAAGCAATCCTCAGCAAGAAGAGTGAAGTAGGTGGCATCACAATATCAGACCTTAAACTATACCACAGAGCCATAGTAACAAAAACGGCATGGTATTAGCACCAAAAGAGACACATAGACCAACGGTACAGAATAGAAGGTACAGAGGAAAAACCCATATAAATACAGTTATCTCATACTAGATAAAGGTGCCAAAAACATTCGTTGGAGAAAAGATAGCCTGTTCAACAAATGGTACTGGGAAAACTGCAAGTCCATATGTAGCAAAATGAAATTAAATCCCTGACTCTCACTCTGCACGAAACTCAACTCAAAGTGGATCAAAAACAGGCACAAGAACAGAGACCCTGTGCCTAATAGAAGAAAAAGTAGGCCAAATCTTCACCACGTCAGCTTAGGAACTAACTTCCTTGACAAGACTCCTAAAGTGCAAGTAGTAAAATCAAGATTCAATAAATGGGATGGATTCAAATTAAAAAGTTTCTTCTCAGCAAAAGAAACAGTCAGTCATGTGAGGAGAGAGCCTACAGACTGGGATAAAATCTTTACCACATGCACCTCTGATGAAGCAATAATCTCTAGGATATATAAAGAACTCAAAAAACTTAATACCAAAAAAAAAAAAAATCCCATGTATAAATGGGCTAAGGAACTGAACAGGCACTTCTCAGAAGAAGTATAATCGATTAGCAAATATATAAAAAATTTTTCAACATCTCTATCAATTAGAGAATCAAAACTCTCAAATCAGAACTACTCACTCTAGTCAGAAAGGCAATCATCAAGAATATAGGCAACAACAAATGTTGGTGAGGGTGTGGGGAAAAGGCACACTCAGGCATGGCTGGTGGGACTACAAATTGATGTCACCATTGTGGAGAGCAGGATGGAGAGGCCTCAGAAAACTGGGAATGGAGCCACCCTGGGACCCAGCTGTCCCACTCCTCGGTGTATACCCAAAGGACTTAAATCAGCACACGACAGGGACACAGCCACATTGATTGCTACAGCAGCTCAACTCACAAAAGCTAAGCTATGGAACCAACCTCGGTGCCCTTCAACAGATGAGTGGATAAAGAAAATGTGGTGGATACAAACATAAAGAAAAGAAAATCAGGGCTGGGGCTGGGGCTCAGAGGTGGAGCCCTTGCTAACCTGTGTGGGGCCCTGGGTTCCATCCTCAGTATCACATAAAAATATTAAATAAAGAAAATAAAGGTATTGTGTCCATCTACAACTAAAAAAAAAAAAAATTTAAATGCTTCTTTGTCCTGTGTGACTCTTTAGTCCTTAAATTTACTTTTTTTCCCAAATATTACTGTGGTCAGATATAATTTCTTTTGGTGGTAGTTGCACACGTATCTTCTTCCATCTGTGTTAGTCAGCTTTACCTGACTGTAACAAAACCCCTGAGACAAATAACTTAAAAGGGTGAAAGGTTTATTTTGGCTCATAGATGGAGATGTTTTAGTTCAAGAGTGCTTGGCATGGTCATTTTTGGGCTTGTGCCATAGCAGTACACGATGGCAGAAGCATGTGGCATGGACAACCTATTCACGGCAGAGTAGCCAGATATAAAGAGGGAGGGGGCTTAGATTCCAAGGGACATGCGCCAAAGACCTTCCACTAGGCCCCACCTCCCAAGGTCAGCACCTCCCAAGGGCACCCCAGACCAGAGGCCACGCCTTTCCCACCTAAGGCCCTGGGGACATTTAATATACGAACTATAACACCCTCCTTTTCTTATCAACACTTATTTATTTTTTTATTGTGTAGAGGTCTCTTGGGACAGGGTGGCCTGTTAGTCCCTTCTTATTCCTTAGATGGTCTTAGTTATCTGAAGGCAGACACAGCAGAGCCATGAGGAGATTTCACAGAAGTAGACTAACACTGCCTTGGGCTGGCAGGGACCTGAGGGGACGGGGGTGGAGTGGCAAGGATTGGAAGGTGTGTATTAAAGATGTTTTAAAATTGATTCAGCTCACTGAGACAAAACCTGAATTTTTAAAAAATATTTTTTATGTAACAGTAGATGGACAGCATGCCTTTATTTTATCTATTTTTTATGTGGTGCTGAGAGTAGAACCCAGTGCCTCACACGTGCTAGTCAAACGCTCTGCCACTGAACTACAGCCCCAGTGAATATATTAAAAGTCCCCGAATTGTACTGCTTAAAAATGTGAATTGTGCTCGGTGGTAGAGCGCTTGCCTAGCATGGGTGAGGCACTGGGTTCGATTCTCAGCACCACGTATAAATTAATACATAAATAAAGGTCCATCAGTAACTAAAAATGTTTTTTAAAATGTGAGTTGTGTTGAGCGCAGTGGCACACATCTGTAATCCCAATGACCCAGGAGGCCAAGACAGGAGGACTGCAACATTGAGGCCAGCCTCAGCCATGTAGCAAGACCCTCAGCAACTCAGACCCTGCCACAGAATAAAAAATGAAAAGGGTGAGGTATGGGGTTACTGGCAAAGTGCCCCTGGGATAGATCCCCAGTGCCAAAAATAAAATAAGTATAAATTGTGAATTCTATAAATTATTTCTTGGATCTTTTAGAAAAGAATATATTGAATAAATAAGCCAAGCATAAGAAGATACAAAAAAAGAAGAAAACCATAAAAATGTCCATTAATTTTGAAGTGCTGTCAAATTTTATTTATATGTGTATAAAAATTGTTGTAATGACCATACTACCAAAAGTGTTATACAGACTTAATGCCGTTCCTATTAAAATCCCAATGACATTCTTCATAGAAATAGAAAAGGCAATATATACGTAATATATTTGTATTTATATCTATATGTTTGTGCATATGTCTAGGTCTACATAGAAAAAATTTTCTCAAAATATGGAATAAGGTAAAAAGGCAGAAAATTAAGCCACACGCAGTGATACACACCTGTAATCCCAGTGGCTCAGGAGGCTGAGGCAGGAGGATCATGGATTTGAGGCCAGCCTCAGCAATTTAGCGAGGCCCTAAGCAACTCAGCAAGATCTCATCTTTAAATAAAAATACAGAAATAAAGGGGGAGCTGGGGATGCGGCTCAGTGGTCAAGTGCCCTGTGTTCAATTCCCGGTACCAAAGAAAACAATTCAAAATATAAGAGTGGAAACATCCTATAAGCTTCCCAAATCGGTAGGTGCAAGAGTCAGCTTGGCCTCAGGTGCCTCATCCGTAACTCTAGGCGCTAGAAGAAAACTGAGCACTGCTTCCAAACTCCTGAGGGACAATAATTTCCAAACTAGCATCTGGAACAGTCAACGTTTAAAAGGTAAAATGAATCTGTTTTCAGATACGGGAGGACACAAGGTGACCTGGCACACATTTCTCAGGAAGTTGCTTTCCTAGTGCTGAGCGCCAGAGGATGGAGGATGGGGAGAGAACCGCGGAGACACAACCACCCCGCTGGATGACCTTGACCTTGAGCAAGTCCGAGAGCAGAAGAGTGAAGTTAGCAGGTTACGTTCCGGTTTGGATGGACAATGTCCACCAAGAGCTGGCGTGCTGAAGACCTGGATCCCAGTGCAGCAACATCCAGAGGTGGGGTTTGGGGAGTCGTTGGATCAAGATGGCTTATCAGTGGATTAATCCACTTGACAGATTAATCACTTGCATGGGGTTCCTATGGGACAAGGTGGGAAACTGTAGGCAGGCGGGGCATGGTTGGAGGAAGCAAGTCATTAGGGACATACCCTTGACCCTTGTCCCCTCCTCTTTTTTCTCTCTGCTTCCTGGCCGCCATGAGCTGAGCAGCCTTCTTCTACCGGGCTCCTCTGCCAAGAAACTCTGCCTCACCTTGGGCCCAAAGCAATGGAGTCCGCCCACCACAGATGGAAACCTGTAAAATTCTGAATCGAAATGAACCTTCCCTCCTCCAAATTGTTGGTGCCTGGTATTTGGGTCACAGCAATGGAAAGCTAACACGGTGTATTAGTTAGCTGTTGCTGTGTAACAAAACACTCTAAAATTTAGTAGCTTCAGAAAATGATCCTGTAGCATGTCTCACGAGTTTGCTGGATGGTTCTGCTAATCTGAGCTGGGCTTCAAGGGGCTTACTCACATACCAGACGCACGTCAGCTGTCTGGCTCCGTTGAACTGAGTCATGTCATTCTAGAGTGGCTGGAGTCTCCACTTGGACGAGTGTGCTGGCCACCTGAGTTCCAGGTGGTCTCTTCCAATAGTCGGCTGGCCTAGTGATCCAAGAGAAAAAGTAGTCAGAGGCGATTTAGGACCTTCCCTGAGAACCAGAGTGCTTTGCTTCTGCCACAATCACTGTCCTGAAGTCAGTCCCAAGGCAAGATTAGACCCAAGGGTGGGAAACACCAATGGAGTGTTGCAAGTTGCCGTGAGGTCACATCACTGAGGGCAGGGGTCTGGGAGGGGATATAAAATGGCTGCTTTTGTAATCAATCTACCATGGGAAAAGAAAATAAGGATGGTTAAAAGACGGTCCTTCCCGAGTGACATTTCTATTCTCTTCCTCTGTGACCTGGGATGAAGGGACCTTCCTCCAGTGTGGTTTAGACATCACTCTGTTCATCTCCCCATAGTCTCCGCATTCAGAGGAGATTTTGCAGAGTCCCTGCCTGGTTAACCCTGAGCTAGTGGGTGTCACCAGAGTGTCATTCGGCTCGTCACCGGGAAAGGACATTGAAGGGGATCCCCCTTCCCATTCCAACAGAGGGAGGCAGCAGAGGGCTCCTGCTGAGCTCTCCAGGGAAGGAAGGGCAATGCCCCCTCCCGCGGGCGCCCCCTCCCCCCATAGATCTTTCCAGAAGCCAGGCATGGAGGTGCTGAGGGTAATGGAAGTGCCTGCTCAGGCGGAAACTCAGAATTACGCCAGCTGCTCCCCTGTCTACAAATGGAGACCTTAAGTCACCTTGGAACAGATTCGCCTTATTATCTCTCGAGTCTCCTTAAGTTATATAAATGGAAGGCCAGTCAGCTCGCTGCCTTAGAGAAAGGTGCACGGGGACCCTCACTGTCTTCAGCTCAGAAAGTCTGCTTGTCCAAAGAGTCCTTTCTAAACCAGGCCAGGGAGGGGGCAGTGGCAAAAATGCACAGGGGCCAGGAGACTTGGAAAAAAAGGGAGGGAAGGGTTATTCCGGTGTCATGGTGCACGCCTGTCATCCCAGCGGCTCAGGAGGCTGAGGCAGGAGGATCGCAAGTTGGAGGCCAGCCTCAGCCACTTAGTGAGGCTCTGAGCAACTCAGAAGACCTCACAAGCCCATTTCCACGTTCAGCAGAGGCCCCGGCAGGGAGGTGCCTTGAGGATGAAGATTTGCTAAGCAGGCAGTCCCTTGGGCTGCAGGGAGTGACCTCCCCCCTGGGAAGCCAGAGCCAGTCCTCAGTGTGCATTTCTCACAAGCGCCACTAGGTGGCACTGGGGCTTCTCGGGAAGCAGACAAAGCGCGGGGCTTTCAAAGGGTCTTGCCAAAGGCTGCCCACTGACCTGCGCCCACAGAGGGGAAGGGGACACGCACCTCCTGGCCAGTGTCAGCTGGCCACCCACAGGGCCCAAGCCCTGCTGTGCAGGTGGAGCCAGCCCAGAGCCACTCCCAGGGGAGCTGTGTTCGGGTTCAGTGGCTGGACCTCTTCAGATCTCGATTTCCTCTTCAACAAAAATGGGGAGGCTGACAGATTCAGCAGCAGCGGGTAAGGACACACGCCCTGGGAACGCCACGCCCATCTGGACACAGGGACACGGGGCTGAAACAGAGAAGTGGGGTGAGGGCTTTTGTTGTTGTTTTGTTGGTACCAAGGATTGAACCCAGGGGTGCTTAACCCCTGAGCCCCGTCCCCAGCCCTATGTATATTTTATTTAGAGACAGGGCCTCGCTGAGTTGCTGAGGCTGGCCTCCAACTTGCGATCCTCCTGCCTCAGCCTCCCGAGCCGCTGGGATGACAGGTGTGCACCACCACACCTGGGTCAAGGCTTTTCTTATGGAAAGAAGACTTTGGGGCCACCTCCTTTCTTTCTTTCAATGGTTCTTTTTAGTGATGCATGACAGTAGGACCTATTTTGATATATTTATACAAGCATGGAATATATCTTATTCTAATTCCGACCCCAGTCTTGTGGACGTACCCGATTTTGAGATTCACTGTGGTGTTCGTATAGACACATAGGAAAGTTCCCACACATTAATTCCATTTTCTTTCCTATTCCTGTCCCCCTCCTCCCTCCCTTCATTCCCCTTTGTCTAATCCTCTGAACTTCTATTCTTCCATCTTCTTCTTTTTATGTGTTAGCGGATGCTAACATATCAGAGAGAACATTCAATCTTCGGGTATTTTTTTTTTTTGATTGGTTTATTTCACTTAGCATGATCATCTCCAGCTCCGTTCAATTACTGGCAAATGCCACCATTTCATTCCTTTTTATGGCCGAGTAATATTCCACTGTGTCTATGTCCCACATTTTCTTTATCCATCCTTCTGTTGAAGGGCACCTAGGTTGGTTCCACAGCTCAGCAATTGTGAACTGAGCTGCTATAAACATGGATGTGCCTGCGTCACTGTCGTGTGCTGATTTTACGTCCTTTGGGTATAAACGAGGAGTGCGACAGCTGGGTTCCATGGTGGCTCCCTTCCTAGTTTTCTGAGGAATCCCCATCCTGCTTTCCAGAGTGCCCACACCAACCTGCAGTCCCACTAGCCATGGTGAGTGGACCTCTCCCCACATCCTCGCCCACATTTGAGGGCACATCCCTCTGATGCTACCTTGGTGACCTTCCAGCTGTGACATCTAAGTGTAGCCCTCTCCTGGCATTGGGATGGCCAGGGGACAGACCTGGCTGTGCACCTGAGGGGGGGCATGGCCCGTGGTTCCACCTGGAGTGTCTGCTCCTTCTTCCTCCTCCGAGGCGTTACACAATGGCCTCATAAAACTGGGGCTGGAGAGTTGGTGTCTTCGATGTCCTTCCTGTTCACTCACAGGAATCCCTTCACCTACTGGATTTTCCGTGACTCCTGCCTGGCACAGATGTCATCTGCGGCTTCAAGATGCAGAGTAATAGTCACTGGAGCCGAGAAGGGTTTCTGCGAGTCCCCGTGTCTGGAGACAGACCAGACCCGGGGAGCAGTTGGGGGCTCACTATTTCTCCATCAATAAACTCTGGGTGGCTTTCTTTGCTCTGTGGCACTGCCTGTGCCTCTCAGCCTTCAGGGGTGATGGACAGGGCAGCGAGGATTTTCTGAGAGATCTGAGCATGCTCTCTCCTGCCTTTATCTTTCTTCCTATTTATTTTTTTTTTACAGTTGCAAGAATTAGTGTCTAAATCAAATCAACCACCGGGCAAGCAGCAGACTGCAGCTTTATGAGGCTGACAGATGACAGAAATGGGCAGCAGACCTGCAGGACAGGCAGGACCGTAAACCAGGCCTCAGAGCGCCTCCCTTTTGTCAAGGAGATCTATAAGCTCAGGGAAGGAAGCCCGACCAGCCAGGGAGTGTGTGGGTGAGCTTCCTAGGCCTGGCAGACGAGGTGTTTGTAACACACACAGACTGACATTCCAAGTTGCAAAGATACCGAGGCCGGGCTTGGAGGAAGAGCTGGCGTTTTCTTCCATTATGAATTATAAATACGATTAGCTGACACTCGCCCCAGGCACGAGGAAACAAGGCTAAAGGCTGTTCTTTCTTTTAATTTGGTACCTGGGATTGAACCCAGGGGTGCTCAACCCCTGAGCCCTGTCCCCAGTCCTTTTTATATTTTTTATTTAGATCCAGGGTCTCTCTGAGTTGCTTAGGGCCTCGCTAAATGGCTGAGGCTGGCCTCCAACTTGCAATCCTCCTGCCTCAGCCTCCCGAGGGATGGCAGGTGTGCGCCACTGCGCCTGGCCCAAGGATTTTCTTATGAAAGGAAGAATGAGGAAGACTTGGGAATCCAATGAATGAGATCCTCAGACCCATCCTGCAGGAGGGGGACTGGGCTCGGAGGTTTGGCACATTCTACAAAAAATCTTTGGGCCAGCCCAACATACTCAGTTCCCCGTGGCTAAGGGAGGTCAGCCGTGAACACTCAACACCGTCCACAGGGGCCACTGTCTACACAGCAGGTGCTGTGCTCACCTGCTCCTTCACCTGGGCACCCTGGGTTGGGCAAGCGATCTTATCTTGTTGGCTGAACCCTTGACATACTTAAGGGATTCTGACACATCTCTATTTTCTCCTCTTCCTTGTCCTTTGCCCTCGCCCAGGAGGACACCTCCACCTAGTGTTGCCTCCCAAGGGACCTACCAGAAGGGACCCAGTAACTACCTCCAATGCCCACCACAGGGACCCTCAAAGGAGAGTTCGCTGAGTTACCACTGGAGCCCAGGGGAAAACGCACAATGTGGAGAAAGAGGGTAGAAGGAAGAGCCGGATCGGGGTTAGAAGGCTGTCACGATTTTCCCTAGAAGCAACTGAAGTGAACCCTCATTAGTGTGTGTGTTAGCCATCAGTTCTGCTCACTGTTCAGATCTGTCTGAGTCTGTGAAATGATTTAAGAATCTAAGCATGTGGCTGGGTGCAGTGGCAGAGGCCTGTCATCTCAGCAGCTCGGGAGGCTGAGGCAGGAGGATCTCAAGTTGGAGGCCAGCCTCAGCCACTTAGCAAGGCCCTAAACAACTCAGTGAGACCCTGTCTCTAAATAAAAAGTTAAAAGGGCTGGGGACGGGGCTCCGTGGTTAAGTACCCCTGGGTTCAATCCCTGGCATCAATCAATCAATCAATCTCAGCATATGTAATTAGAAAGTCTTTCTATGATGTCCTCTACAAAGTAACACTAGAAAGAGTGTCCCCAAAAATCAATCAGCCAATCAGCAACACACAAAAGGAATCAGATCTAATAGAAAAAGCAAAACAGGAATTTGGATAATAATTAGTGATTCAGAGAGCCGTACGAGGGAGGATAGTGCCTTCATAAAGAAAATAAGAATATTAAAAACTTGATTTCTTCCTTAGGGGGGAAAAAAACTCAGTAGGCAGGTTGGAAAGTAGAATAAATACAGCTGAAGATCAAATCAGGAATCTGAACATTCTCATTGAGGAATTATGCCAGAACACGGCACCAAAGTACAGAAAAAGAGAAAGCACGAAATAAAAGTTACAAACTTCATACAGTGGTGCACGCCTGTCATCCCAGTAGCTCAGGAGGCTGAGGCAGGAGGCTCGCAAGTTCGAGGCCAGCCTCTGTATCTTGGTGAGGCCCCAAGCAACTGTCACTAAATAAAATATTAAAAAGGGCTGGGATATGGCCTCAGTGGTTAAGTGCCCCTGGGTTCAGTCCCCAGTACCAAAAAAAAAAAAAAAGTCACAGGCTGTAGAAGGTAGTGAAATTGCAAACGTCATTAAATTAGGAGCCCTCGGAAGAGAGAATAGACAGAATGAAGAAATGGGTTTCTAAGAGGCAATAAAGGCATTTCTCTTTAACAAGAAACTCGTGAATGCCGAGACTGACAGAGCCTCTCAAGAGATGAAGATGATAATAGAGCGGGATCTTCAAAGTCGGAACCTATAATTACACACTCAGCCCATTATAAAGCTATCAATCACCGGGAGGACAAAATAAAGACATCTCCAGGCACGCAGAAGCCAAACATTTTGAGATCCTCGGATACTTCCTAAAATAGACGCCAGAAGATGTGTTCCAGCAAGAAGATGGATGCAGACATGCCAAAGAAACCGGGGGCAAGAAACCGTGGGAGAACGTAAAATAGCAAGAGCTCGGTTTTATTTGTTCTTTTTAGCGCTCCACGACAGTAGCGTGCATTCTGACCTGTCACACGTACACGGGGTGTAACTTCCCAGTCCTGTGGTTGGACCTGC
The DNA here is from genome assembly GCF_001458135.2 of Marmota marmota marmota. Lineage (NCBI taxonomy): Eukaryota > Metazoa > Chordata > Mammalia > Rodentia > Sciuridae > Marmota > Marmota marmota. The sequence continues at coordinate 241,319 of NW_026000143.1, forward strand.
TGTGGGGTGTCCCTGGCTGAGTGTTCATATGTGAACGTGGGAAAGTGATGACCATTCATTCCCCAGTCTTTCTTATTCCCAACCCTTTCCCTTCCCCCACCAATCCCCACCTCTAATCCAGTGAACCTCCACACCCCCCCCCCACCCCCGCTACTGTGAATCGGCATCTGCATACGAGAGAGATCATCTGGACTTTAGTTCTTTGGGACTGGCTTGTTTCACTTGGCATGACCGCCTCCAGATCCACCCATTTACTGGCAAACGTCATCATTTCGTTCTTCTTTATGGCTGAGTAATATTCCACTGTGTATATGTACCACAGTTTCTTTATCCATTCATCTGTTGAAGGGCATCTAGGTGGGTTCCCTAGCTTAGCTGTTGTGAATTGAGCTGCTATAACACTGATGTGGCCGTATCACTGTAGTGTGCTGATTTTAAGTCCTTTGGGTGTATGCCAAGGGGTGGGATAGCTGGGTCACATGGTGGTTCCATTCTAAGTTTTCTGAGGAATCTCCATCCTGCTTTCCAGAGTGGTGGCACCAATCTGCAGTCCCACCAGCCACAGCTGAGTGAACCTTTTTCCCCACACTCTCACCCACATCTCTGTTAACTTGTCTTCTTGATCACTGCCGTCTGACTAGGGTGAGATGGATTCTCCGTGTAGTTTTAACCTGCATTTCATTAGGGCTGTTTTAGGAGTGAGTGTCGGTGACGTACACTAAGCAATCTAGCATGACTATATGGTGCCCTGCCTGGAACCTCGGTGGCCTCCGCGGAGGCTACATGTACACACTGCCCGGGATGGATATGGGTAGGCATTCCAAGGGATGGCACAGAAATGTGTCCCCAAAAGACAGGTGCTGAAACGTTCCCAGCATCATCCACAACACTCCCAGCCTGGCACGACACGGTGCTCACCAACAGTACGCTGGATCATTATAATCCCAAGTCCGAGAAATGTCATAGGACACTATCCAGACCAAGAAAAGGACTGTCATCGTGGGCCTGTGGGGATGAGTCCCAGGGGCACCAGGCCAATGAGCCGCCAGATACAAAGGAATCAATATTATGATCTCATTTATATGAAGTCGGAAAACAGACAGACTGATTCACGGTGACGGCCATCAGAACTGCGGTCTACCTGGGTGGGGTGACCGGACTGAGGAGACTCGGGCAGGAGTCCTGGGATCATGGTGATGCGGGTCATATTTATACGGGTGCGCTGGCCTTGGAAAAATTCATCAAGCCGTACACTCAAGATCTGGTCACGTTACCGTGGGTACATTATACTTTCATGAAAGTGATGTGAAATAATCATGAAACAAATACATCCAGGGAAGAGGGAAAGGCAAGAGAGGAAAGTCAAACTGCGCTGATTTCTTGTGGGGGCCACATGGGCACAGACAGCAACTGGAATAGACTTCAGGGGCTGGGGCTGGGGCTCAGTGGTAGAGAGCTCGCCTAGCACGTGGGAGCACTGGGTTCAATCCTGGCATCACACCAAAATAAATAAAGGTCAATAGACAACTAAAAAATATGTATATATGTATATGTAAATTATATTCTTTTTTTTTTTTGTACCAGGGATCGCACTCAGGGGCCCTTGACCCCTGAGCCCCGTCCCCAGCCCTATTCTGTATTTTATTTAGAGACAGGGTCTCCCTGAGTTGCTCAGGGCCTTGCTGTTGCTGAGGCTGGCCTCCACCTTGCGATCCTCCTGCCTCAGCCTCCTGTGCCCCTGGGATGACAGGCATGTGCCACCATGTCTGGCACAATTATACATCCTTAAAAGGTGAAAAAATACAGAAAAAATGGTAAAGCAAAATGTAAAGCAGGAAGAAATAACTGGAAAGTGTGTTAAAATCAAACAAAAATGATATGAGTGGTTCTAATAATATTGGCCATTACAATATATGTAAACGGATTAAACACTAATTAAAAGGAAAAGACTCTGGATCAAAATAAATCTCTAGCTGTCTGCATTTCATGTGAGTCACTTCTAAAACAAACAATCCAGAAAAATGAAGAAGATAGAATGGAAGCACTAATAAAAGCAAAGAGAGAGGGCAATATTTATTCAGATGAAATGGAATCCAAGACCAAATCATTTAATAAGGTTGGGCACCATGTGGCACACCTGTCATCCCAGAGCTTTGGGAGGCTGAGGCAGGAGGATCACTAGTTCAAAGCCAGCCTCAGCAACTTAGCGAGGCCCTGAGCAACTCAGCGAGACCCTGTCTGTAAATAAAATATAAAAAGAGCTGGGGACAGGGCTCAGAGATTAAGCGCCCCTGGTTCAATCCGCAGTACAAAAAGAAAAAAAAGAAAAAAAAACCACAGTGCAAAATCTGTACCCTGAAAACTAGAAAACACTGTTGCCTAGGAGGGGGAAATTAACAGGAAAATGACATGAGCATGTGTGACAGGGGATGAAGGTCTACATCGTGGTTGGGGTGGTGGCCACGGGAGCTCCACATTATGAATATCAAGCTGTACACTTGGCATCTGTGCATTTTATTATAAAAACTAATTGGAAGACTCCTGGTCTCAAAGATCCAAAGTCACCCAGGTTGAAACTGGAAGGCAACCAAAAGACGCTGGGCGCCCTGGAACAAAACAAGGAACAATCAAGCATCATTTCTGTTGCACCTCGGCCATGATTTTAAATACACGGAGCAGAACCTGGCAGGGCTACAAGCAGATGAAACCAGATCCTTGATTCCTCAGCAGGCAATTTTAACAACACCCTGCGAAACAGAAAGAGGACTTGAATAAAACAATTAACGAGCTCGGTCTCAGCATACACACACGCGCTCTTTCTTCCAACCGTCTTCCAACAGAGAGTCCATACCCCTTGACCACAAATGGAATATTCTGGAAAAGCCGACCACATATTAGTCCTCGCAGGAAATATAAATCAATGACAAAGACCTGTTAGGATTTGGGTTATATTCCCGATTGAAACACCATGAAATGCCAGGTAGCTGGGGTCACAGGTGAGCATCTTCACCCCAGGACAGGTATCACTTCTTTTTTTGATTTTATTTTTATCTCTTTTCTTTCTCAATTTCTCTCCCAATTAAAAAATCAACAGAATAGGGACTTGGGCTGTAGCTCAGCAGCAGAATGCTCGCCCACTGTGTGAGAGATTGGGTTGCATCCTCAGCACCAAATAAAACTAAAATAAAGAGATTGTGTCCGCCTATAACTAAAAAATAAATATTAAAAAAGTGAAATAAACAGAATAAATAAATTTTATGATTTTGTTTTGGTTCCTTTCAAAAACATTTTGTAGTTGCAGATGGACGGCATGCCTTTATTTGGTTTATTTATATGTGGTGCTGAGGATGGAGCCCAGTGCCTCACACATGCTAGGCAAGCGCTCTGCCACCCAGCCCCAGCCCCTGATCCACAGCCTCTGAGCCCCAGCTCGATCCCTGAGCCCCAGCCCCAGCCCCAGAGCCTCAGATCCCCAGCCCCAGCCTCTGAGCCCGAGCCCCAGCCCCTGAGCCCCCTAGCCCCAGACCTTTGGTTCTTATTTTATAGTACTGTCTTTAAAAGTTAAATTGAGTTTTTAATTTTTAAGAATTCACAAACTGAACTCAACGGTATTGAAAGACATTTTAGGAATGCAAGTATGTGTTAAGCTTTAGAAAAATCTACCAATGTCATCACTCCTTGATTATGTTAGAAGAAAAACCACATAATTTCCTTAGAAACAAAAACACTTTTGAATGTATTCAACGTACATACTTCTATGATTAAAAGAACGAAAGCTTTCAACCATGAGGCATGCACCTATTAAGATGGCCAAAATCGCCAGGCACAGTGGCACATGCCTGTCATCCCAGCGGCTTAAGAGTCTAAGGCAGGAGGATCGAAAGTTGGAGGCCAGCCTCAGTAAAAGAGAGGCCCTGAGCAACTCAGGGAGACCCTGTCTTTAAATAAAATATAAAAAAGGGCTGGGGATAGATATGGCTCAGTGGTTAAGCACCCCTGGGTTCAATCCCTGGTACTAAAACAAAACAAATCAACAACAAAGAGGCCAAATCCACAACACTGAGGATTTGACAATACCAGATGCTGGTTAAAGATGTGAAGTAACAGGAACTCTCATTCTGTGCTAGTGGAAAAGCAAAATGAAAACCGTTTTGGCTGTTTGTTACAAAACTGAGCATCCTCTTCCACTATGATCCAACAGTTGCTCTCCTTGGTATTTACCCAAAGGAGACGAAAATTTATGCTCACACAGAAATCTGCACAGGGATGTCTACAGCACCTTTACTCATAGTTGCCAAGACTGGGAAGTGAAGCAAGGAAGCCCTCCCTCATATACACAATGGAATATTACTCAGCCATAAAGAAGAATGAAATGATGGCCTTTGTTGGTAAATGGATGGAACTGCAGACTATCGTGCTAAGTGAAATAAGCCAATCCCCAAACACCAAAGGCAGAATGTTCTCTCTGATACGTGGGTGCTGACTCACGATAATGGGGAGGGGAGAACAGCAGTTCATTAGATTAGACGCAGGGGAATGAAGGGAAGAGAGGGGTAGGAATGGGAGAGACAGGGGAGTGAATGGACGTCACTTTCCCATGTTCACATAGCAACACATGAGCAGGGACACTCCACAGCAGGTCCAGCCACAGGAATGTGAAGTTAGACCCCATGTGGGTATGATATGGCAGGATGCACTCCTGCTGTCATGGAGAGCTAAAAAGAACAAATAAATATTTTAAAAAACAGCAACAGCCATGATAAATAGCTGAGGAGAGAAAGAAAGTACCACGGGCATGGGATGTTGACTGCGGGCAGCTGTGTGGGCCTCGAGCAAGGAGCACCTCAGAAATCTCTGCACCTTCTGCTCACTTTTGCTATGAATCTAAAACTGGTCTTCAAATAAAGTCTTTTTTTTTTTAAGTGTGGGGGACCCCAAAACCAAGCTTCTGGCGAATTAGGTTCTAAGTATGGCACTGGTCATCAAACACAAGGAGGGCTGGGGTGGTGGCTCAGTGGCAGAGTGCTCGCCTAGCACGTGCGAGGCCCTGGGTTCGATCCTCAGCACCACATAAAAATAAAGAAAGAAAGATATTGTGTCCAACTAAAAAATAATTATTAAAAAAAACACAATGGAAATCTCCCTACTTACTAATGAACAAACAACGTAACTATCATTGCTCTGTTCAACCGTTTTATTGGAAAGTCTATCTGGTGACATAATGCACAGGGGAAACCATATGAATATTGAAAAGGAAGGGACAAGACGGAGATCATTTGCAGAACAGATGATCATCTGCCTGGAAAAACTCTCAAGAGTCAATTGACAAATCAATAGGCGAGTTTGGCAGTGCCAGCAGATGCGAAATCCACAGAGAAAAATCAATCGCTTGGGCAGGGGATGTAGCTCTGCGGTACAGCACTTGCCTACCATGTGCAAGGCCCTGGTGTCATAGCCCAGCGCTGCAAAAACAAAACAAAACAAAACCAAAACCAAAAAAAAGAAAAAGAGGAAAAATCGAGCTTAATTACAAGCCAAAAAAAATTTAGAAAAGGAAATAAATGCATATCTAAAAGCAACAAATTCTATAAAATATCTAACAAGAAATCTGATAAAGCCAGGCACGGTGGCGTGCACCTGTAATCCCAGGAACTCAGGAGGCTGAGACAGGAGGATCGCGAGTTCAAAGCCAGCCTCAGCAATTGAGTGAGGCCCTAAGCAACTCAGGGAGACCCTCTGTCAAAATAAAATATTAGAAAGGGCTGGGGACGTAGCTCAGGGGTTAAGTGCTTCTGAGTTCAATCCCTGGTACCAAAAAAAAAAAAAAAAAGGGAAGAAATCCAATGAACATGTCTAAGTACTATACGAAGCAACTGAAATTTACCAAACAGTCCTTGGTAAGAGTGAGGTGTCTCAATTCTCCCCTAAATTCAGTGAACTCAATGGACTTCTAATCAAAATCTCAGTTAAGACTTAATGGTCTATATGGCAAGATGACTTTCCCCGGGAAAAGAAATTTCCAGAAATATCCAAGTTAATTTGGAAAAACAAGGAGTGATTCCTCTCATCAGATAACTAAATATCTTCTAAAGTAGGTCTGTGAGTGGTGAATTTTTCTAGGATTATCTAAAAGAATAGGGACACAAGTCCAGGAACATCATGTACCTATGAATAAATGCTTTATCATCAAGTTGGCTCAAATTCAGCAGCAAAACAATCAATATGCCGTAAATGATTAGAGTGCAATTGAGTATATAAAAAAAAACTCTACATGAAATAGCCTTACAGCATAATTAAAACAAATTACAAATGGTTTTAAAAGGCAAACATAGAAAAATTTATTTTGCAATCCCAGGAGATAATTCCTTATTAATACATAAAAGCTACAAGCCAAAAATAGAGTATGATTTAGAGACTGAACAAAGATAAAATGTTTGTCAAAAACATTTGCTTTTTCAATAATATATAAGTGGCGGACAAGAAGAAAATAGTTACAGCATCTAGAACAGAGGGGTAATAATTAGGACATTGCTTTCTTTCATCAGATTTTGAGACAGAATACAAGAGGCAGGGAAAAGTCTATTTGGGGACAGTTGCAGAGGTCTCAGTCCATAGACGCCTGACTGCATTGCTCTGCGCCCAGGGGGAGGTAGGACATGATCGGGGAAGGGCCCAGCAGAGTAGACCCACTCTCCTCATATTGGTAAGAAGGAGGACAGAAGGGGTACGGGGCTGCAGGGAAGACATATTCAAACTGGGATGGACTAATTAGGTCACAGCTCTCATAATCCAATCATTTCACCTCTCAATATTGCTGTGTTAACAGAAGCATTTGGGGGACACCTCATAGCCAAACTATAACTGCCATATGTAAAGAGTTTTTACAAATCAATAATGAAAGGTTTAAATAAAGTCAGCAAAGGCTATGAAAAAGTAATTCACAGAAAAGAAGAAATGTATGATAGTTAACTTTAGATAGTGGTATTCAGAGACTTGCAATTAAAATTAAAACAAAATTTTGTCACTATCACACTAGTGAAAATGACATAACACCCAGAACTGGCCGAGATGTGGGGAAATGAACATTCCTGTACGTTACTGGAGGTAAGAAATATCGATACACTTTTGTTTAACAGCCACTTAAGAGTACGTATAGAAACTGAAAAACCCCACATGAATTGAGCAATTACAGTTTGTTTGAGTCAGCTTCTTTTTTTGCCACTGTGATTAAAAACAATTGTTGAGGAGGAAAAGTTGATTTAGGGCTCAGGGTGTCAGGTCTCAGTCCACACTCTTGGGCCGAGGGGAGGCAGGACATCATGGAGGAAGAGTGTGGGGAGGGAACAGCTCCTATGGGGACCAGGGAGCAGAGACTCCACTCTCCAGGGACAAATAGAGACCCCCAGCCATGGCCCCAGGGCCACCTCCTTCGCCACACCCCACCTGCCTCCAGGGGCCACCCAGGTGACCCCCAGGGAGCCATTCACTGATTAGTTTAAGACCTGCACAACTCAATCATCCTTTCTGTGAACTTTCTTGCATCATCTCACATGTGAGCTTTTGGGGGGCACCTCACTTCCACTCCGTAACAACAGTTCTAGAAAGATCTTCAGAAAGATGCTCAAGGTGGGGCCTCGTGGAGACCTTAGGGCGCGGAGGGCATTCTTCCAAGAGATAGGGAACTCAGCCCCTCCCTGTCTCTTCCCAGTACCCAGTTTTACTCTGCCACATGCTCCCCACCACCGGGTGCTGCCTGGCTACAGCCCCAAAAGCTCCAAAAGTGTGAGCCAAAATAACCCCCTTTCTAGAGTGGATCATCCGAGGGACACAGGGAGGGGTGATACTACTCCTGAGTGCACTCTCCTTCCCTGGTCTCCCTCAAAGAAACCGGAGAAAGGGTCTGTCGGGTCAGCTAGAAGGTCAAGGGCTCGAGTCAGGCCACCCCACGAGAGGCTGCCAATCCACCCAGAAGACATCGCATCCCCTCCGACTCGGGTAGTGGCCTTGAATACAGAGAAGGTGACCCTTTGCTGGTTGTCCCTTAGGTCCCCTCTGAGGAGAAGGCTCAGAGCACATAGGGAACCCCTCCCTTTCCCAGCCAACAGAGTGCAGAAGGCAGGAAAACCATTTGGCCAAGGAGGCAGACAGAATTACCACGGAGGTCTCCGGGGGATCGCATCAATTTGTAGCTGTTATTACAGAGTAATGTTCCCTCCATAGAAGTCTGCATGCACGTTTAATGAATTCGTAAAAGTCCCCACGGGGACAAGGGAAGGGAGGGGTTCGGCTCTGAAACTTCACCTTAGCTGAGCTCCTGGAAGCCATGTGGGGTCCCCCACCAGCGCGGCCCAGCGAGCAGGCTGTGGCGAGGGGCCACGGGAGATGGGGAAAAACAAAGAGTCACACACGCAGATCTCGAAGATAAAGCTGGGGTTGGGTGGAGCGCCGCTCTCTGATGGACAAGCGGGTCTCCAGAATCACGCCAGCCATCTTTACTAGGGATGGGTCGTTAATCAGATTAGAGACCAGGCAGGCCTCATTCTTTGTCTCCGTGGAAGTGACAGAGAGCCAGAGTATGCAGCCATCTCCTTGGTCACGTTCTACATTTGCAGTGAGCAAGCTGGGAGCAGTGGGCAGCTCTCAAGCAAGCCCATTGTTTAAGGTCGCTGGTTGGCTGGCAGGTTCGGGAGCAGCGAGCTGGGGAACCCTGGTTATCTTAGCAAGGCAGTTCCTTCCTTCCCAGGAGCCCTGCGCCTGAGAGCAAGGTCAAAGCTGATAAGACTCTTGCAACAGAGCCTCCCCGCGGAGAGCATTGCCATAGCAACCGGGCATCCTACACCTCTGCACGGGAACCTTCCCAGTCACCAAGCAGGCCACAGAACATGAAGTCATCAGGGAGCCCAGGCTCAGACACTGGTCTCCCCGTCACTGTCACCGCTCTCCTGGGAGGCCCCTCCCCACCGAGGAGGCAGGTCCCCATGCCAGCTGAAGGCCTGCGCTGGTGCTTTGGGGCGTGTCCAAGCTCCCTGGGGAGGTGTCCCCATTCTTTCCCTGATGCCTACACCCCTTCCTGAGCCTTGGGCCCTGAGGGTCCATGGTCAGGTGGGTCATTAGCCAGGGTGCCTCCATTCCAGCTCCAAGTCCCACACAGAGAAAGAGCCAGGCAGGCCATGTTCCCAGGGTCATGATGAGCCAGATGGGACCCTAGAAAGGGCTCCATCTTCTGAGCTACACACACCAGGATTCAAACCTTGACTCTGGCTGGGTGTGGTGAGCACGCCTGTCATCCCAGTGACTCGGGAGGCTGAGGCAGGAGGATCACAAGGTGGAGGCCAGCCTCAGCAACTCAGCGAGGCTCTAAGCAACTCAGTGAGACCCTGTCTCTAAATAAAATAAAAAATAGGGCTGGGGAGGTGACTAAAGGTTAAGTACCCCTGGGTTCAATCCCTGGTACAAAAAAACAACAAAAAAAAAAACAGTTTTAAAAACATCTCAGTTCCTTCTGGGAGCTGAGTCACATTTCATATCTGAGCCTATGACCCAACATGGCAGGCTGCTTGGAAAGACATCGGAGTGTTTCTTCTTTGCTAGATATTACTCTAAGTCCATTCAAACACACCATTCTCATTCCTATTTTACAAATCGGGAAACTGAGGCACAGCATTTTTTTTTAAAGTAACCAAGAGAAGATCACAGGAGGGGTGTGGTGGCACACACCTGGAATCCCAGTGGCTTAAAAGGCTGAGGCAGGAGGATCACAAGTTCCAAGCCAGCCTCAACAACTCAGCCAGGCCATAAACCACTTAGCAAGACCCCATCTCAAAATAAAATGGTCAATAAAGCCAGTGGCGCACACCTGTAACCCCAGTGGCTTGGGAGGTTGAGGCAGGAGGATCACAGTGAGCAAGGCTCTAAGCAATTTAGCAAGACCCTGTCTCAAAATTAAAATAATGAAACATAATAAGGGCTGGGATGTGGCTCAGTGGTTAAGCACCTCATTCCCTGGTACTGGAAAAAAAAAATCAAAAGTACAGCCAGAATTGAAGGATTTATATTTATTATTATTATTATTATTATTATTATTATTATTATTATTATTATCTTAACCACTGAGCCATATCCCAGCCCTTTTCTAGTATTTTACTAGAGACAGGGCCTCACTAATATGCTGAGGCTGGCCTCGAACTTGCAATCCTCCTGCCTCAGCCTCCAGAGCCACAGGGATCACTTGACAGAGCCTTTACATTTAATTACTCATTTTCCTGCCTCTCTTAACAAGGAGTGGCTGACACAGTTAAGGAGCCCATGTTCACTGACTTGCTCAATCAGTCTGTCACTCGATAATTTCTCGAGTGCCCATCTGTGTCGGGCCCTATACTGGGTTCAAGGAATTCGGTGATGCAGAGAGCAGACGCATCCTTCTTCTCTGAAGCCTCTTGGTAAATCTGTGTGTGCACAGGGGAGACTACTGGTTGGAGACTAATCAAAAACAAACGAACAAGCTACAGACTCGGAGAAGGATCTTTCTGCAGCAGGGAGAAAAACGGTGGGGTGGCCTCTTGGCGGGTGGTGTCTGAGAGGTGATGTCAGACATCACCTCTGGGATGAGACCTGGGTCAAGAGTGGGGGAGCCACACAGGGCAGCAGCAGGGACCTCCAAGCCCTTCATGCTGTTCACTCTGCGTAAGGCCCCAGGTCACCTCCCTTCCTGGTCGCTGGGCAGAGCTCGGTGCTACCTGACAGCCAGCTCGGAGCTCTGGTCTGGCCGTGCTGGCCCAGGCCTGGACGTGCTCCGGGTGTGCTGGGTACTTAGAGGGTGTCAATCAGAGCAAGAGCCCTCCTTGACACAGACCAGGAAGTCCAGCTTCTGCCATGGGAGCCTGGGTCTGCCATTCAGCCTAGGGCTCTGTGATGTGCAGGTGGGGGGAGAACTCGTGCAGATGGGGGCCAGGCTGCTCCTGGCCACCTCGGCTCCTGCCCCGACTTCCCCCTGGCACTGAATCCTCAGCCATCCCCGTTCCCTGCGTCTCCCACCCCAGCAGCCCCGCTCAGGGGAGCGGTGACAAGCGGTGATTTTTTGTGTGGCACAGCCCCAAGGGAAGCTGCTGGTGTGCAGAGCGCCTGGCTGTCCCCCGGGCTGTTCCTCACACTAAGCAGCCATCCGCTCGGCTGAGTCGCCAAATCCAGGGCTAAAGCTGAAGCTTAAAAGTCTGAAAGGCAGAAAAAGGAAATTGGGGCCAAGGAAGCGGATCGTGCCTTCCTGCCTGAGCCCCCGTGCCCCGCTGCTGATCCACTCCATCTGGAGGCTTTGTCTCGCTCGGAGAGTTTCCTGGATTTCGAGAGAGCAGGTGGGGACCCGAGTGCAGGGCTTTGGAACAATGGACCAGTAGCTTTGTTATCTTGGCTTGCTTTCTCCACTCTGAGGTGGACACACGCGTGCGCACACACACACACACACACACACACACACCCACCCCCGGATGCACACTCAGCACACACAGCGCCCTGCTGACAGTGAGGTCCAGGCAGGAGCAGATGGCTGCTGGGCTGGGAGGTCCAGAGGCTGAACAAAGGGGCTCTCACAAAGGTGTGGGCGGGGCTGGGCTTGCAGGGCTGAGCCTGCGGCTGCCTTAAAGCGGATCTTCTGTGCCCTCTGCCAGGGCCTGGGCGAGGGCTGGGCGGGTGACCGTGACTGGCCAAGACCATCCAGGCTTCTGGGAAAGATCTTCTTTGTCCTGAGAGAGACAGTCACCTGAGAACGAAGCCCTTTCTGCATGGGTGTCCTCCCAGCTCAGAGCTGAGGCTGGGCAGGTGCGACACTCAGAGCTGAGGTGCCCTCCTGAAACCACTTGGGGGTGTCACCCACAGGCTGAGCAGACACAGGGCAGGCCCCCAATACATGGTGGACTCTGTTGCCAGGAGCACACCAGGTGGGAAGCACGCATTCCTCAGGTGGGCAGACCTCAAACAGGGACAAGAAGGGGGCTGCCAGGGGTCCCCTGGTGAAGCCTGCTGTGAGTCTTACCCAGTGGAGGCCAGGAGTGTCGCACCGATGGGCGTCCCTCCCTATGGAAACCCGAGAGTGGGAGAGAAGGTTCCGCCAACTAGTGCTACCTTCCAGGCCTGGAGCTCAGTGAGGACCTAACATGGCCCTGTGCATTTTGGACAGCTGCATTTTTTTCAAATACATATATTTTAGTGGCAGGTGGACTACATTATTTGATTGATCTGTTTGTACGTGGTGCTGAGGATGGAAGCCCTCACACCCGCTGAGCAAGCGCTCCAGCCCTAGCCCCAGCCCCGCCAGCTGTATTTCTGTGAAGGGCCTCATGGTCAACCAAACTCTATCCTGAGATCAGAGCTTTCCACAACACAGGCTGAGCCAGACTCTTTGCCTGCTCCAGAAACCAAGGTTTACCTACCTCCCACCTCAATGGTCAAATTTCACAAACGAGTCGGGCGCAGTGGTGCACACCTGCCATCCCAGCGGCTCAGGAGGCTGAGGCAGGAGGATCGCGAGTTCCAAGCCAGCCTCGGCAAAAGCGAGGCCCTGAGCAACTCAGGGAGACCCTGTCTCTAAATAAAAATACAAAATAGGGCTGGGGACGGGGCTCAGGGGTGGAGGGCCCCTGAGTTCAATCCCTGGTACAAAAAATAAAAAATAAAAATAAAAAAAGCCACTTCACAAATGGCTTTCCAGTCCTCCATCCTTGTGGTCCATTCAAACTTTCTAGAATTTTCCCCACCAAACTCACCCTCCCAGCCCTCTGGGCCCTGTCTTGTCTCTGGTCCTTAGCCATGTCCTTCTGTCCTTTCCCCTCTTAGGCCACCGTTCTCTAGCCAAGGGGTCCTTGGCAATGGTCCAGGGAGAACTCCATTGAGACCATTTTGAAGTCTGGCCCGATCACGTTATCAGGAAATCACCGGATCCAGCTCAGAACAGCTCTGACCCAGGCGAAGCTTTGTGGATGGTCCCACCACACATCACAGAGCGAACCCTGTGCAGCCCTCAGCTATCATGAAAGCAGATATTTGGTTTTTGTCCTCAGTTCTAGAAACAGAACTCCTGAAACCTGGGAATTTCCTGAATAATAGGAGTTTATTTTATCATTCATAACAGACTCCTTTTGGACTCATTCTGAGCCTGTGGAGTCTCCAGGGGGTTTCAGGGTGGGGGCTGGTCAGCAGAAAGGTCAGACACAGAGTTAGAGTGCGGGAACTTTCAACCCACACCCCAGTCTCCAGGGAGGAGCAGAAGGGGGCTGGAGACGGAGCTCAATGACAACTCTTGAGTTTGGCATGGTGGCCCAAGCCTGTGATCCCAGTGGCTCGGGAGGCTGAGGCAGGAGGATCGCAAGTTGGAGGCCAGCCTCAGCAGCTTAATAAGATGCTGGGTTCAATCTCCCCAAAACAAACAAACAAACAAAAAAACCCCAAACTCTTGAACAAGATTCAGACAGCTATGGAGTTGGCAGACATATCCTTGATTCCCTGGGGACAGGGCTCCTGTCTTGGGACCCTTCCTGACCTTGATCTATACACCTCTTTTTCTGGCTGGTCAACTATGACAGGAGTATAGTACTTTCCTAAGATCTATAAGTTGTTCTAGTAAATTACTGACCCTGAGCAGGGATTGTGGGGACTTCTAAATTGGTAGTCAGCAGGGCAGAAGTGTGGGCAGAGGCTGGGTACCCGACTTGTGGTGGGTATACACAATGAGGACCAGTGTTGTGTGAGTAGGTCTACACTAACTCTAGGAGTCAATGTCAGGCTGAACTGATTTCTAGGACACCTAGTTAGTGTCAAAGGATCACAGAATTGATTGGTACAGGAAAAGCAACATTTATTTGGTGTCAGAGAAGAACATACCTTTTTTCCAGGTGTGGTGGCACGTGCCTGTCATACTCAGGAGGCTGAGGCAGGAGGATCGCAGGTTCTGGGCCAGACTCAGCATCTTAGCAAGACCCTGTTCTCAAAATAAAAAATAAAAAGGGCTGGGGATGGGAAAAACAAAACCCAAACCATGCACTTGGACATTAGCACTCACTGTGGGAGTGAGAGGTGAAACAGGGAGGTGTGAACTGTCCCCAAGTATTTTACTAATACTTTTATTGAAGTACACTTTGTGTGTAATAAAATGCACAGATGCCAGTGCCCAGCTGGATACGGATAACGTGGAACTCGTGTGGCCACTACCCCAACCAGATACACACCATTCATCCCCGTAACACAAGCTCAAGTCTTTTCCTGTTAATCTCCAACAATGCTTTGTAGTTTTTAGGGTAGATTTCCCCCTTTTTTTTTTTATTCTGGGGATTGAACTCAGGGGTGCTTAGCCACTGAGCCCCATCCCCAGCCCTTTTAATATTTTGATTTAGAGCCAGGGTCTCGCTGAGTTGCTTAGGGCCTCACTAAATTGCTGAGGCCAGCCTCAAACATGTGATCCTCCTGCCTCAGCCTCCTGAGCAGCTGGGATGACAGGTAGGCACCACCATGCCTGGCTAGATTTTGCAGTTCTTTGGTTAATTTATTCTGAGGTGTTCTATTATTTCTTTTGGAGACTAATGTAGATGGAGCTGTTTTTCTTAATTTCATTTTTTGACTGTTTGTGGCTGACGCACAAAAACAGAACTGATTTTTGCAGATTGATCTATTCCCCTGAAACCTGGCTGCACTTGCTCACAGCTCTCATAATTTGAGTGTGTGAGTGAGAGTGTGTGTGTGTGTGTCCCTTAGGATTCTCTATGGATGAGTCATGTCATCTGTGAACAGAGAGAGCTTTACGGCTTCCCTTCCAATCTGGATGACTTGTATTTCATCTTCTTGCCTAATTAATCTAGATCCTTCAGTACAATGTTGTCTAAAAGTGGCAAAAACAGACGTCCTGTTCCTGATTCCCGCCGCTCCCATGCTGGGGATCAAATCCAGGGCCTGATGCATGCTCGCAGGCACCCTACCCCTGAGCTACCCACCCTGTTCTCGATCTTAGGATGACAGCTTCCTTTTGGCATTTAAGATGGACAAGTGAATCACTTTTCTGCAGCATCCACCCTTCTTTTCCTTGTCTGCTTCTGAAGATTCCAACGTAAGACAACCCATCTCACAGAAGTGCCCTCTCCAGAGCATGCCTAGAGCTGCCAAAGTGTTATTTCCAAACAGTCATTTAATAACACTCACAGCTCGGCCTGGACGAGTCCACTCAGTGCCCAGCTCTCCTGAAGCCACTCCATGCGATGTCAGCAAGACTCTCCGATCTGTCAGAAAACTAGGCAGCCAGAGTCTCTACCTTGCCCAAGGGCACAGATCCAAGAGGCAGCTTGGCTCTGCACTCCATCCCACACCACAGCCTGCCTTCCTGAGCACTGTGCTGCTCTGCCCTCCGGGTACCACGCTGCTCAGGAGACTTCCTAGCCGGAGCTGGGTCACAGGGTCACTGGGGGGAGGGAAGTTTTCCCTAGGACCAAATTCTATTTCCCTTCTATTCTTTTTTAAAAATATTTATTATTTTTGGTTTTTAGTTCTAGGTGGACACAATTTCTTTATTTTACTTTTACGTGGTCCTGAGGTTGGAACCCAGAGCCCCACGCATGCTAGGCAAGCGCTTCACCTCTGAGCCACACCCCCAGCCCCCCCCACTTCTATTCTTTATTCTGAAAAATTTCAAACCCATTAAAACAGTGAAATAATAATATAATGGATACTATATCTATTTTACTTAAGAGTAAACTATAACATTCTTTTGTTTTGGGTACTGGGAATTGAACCCAGGGGTGCTTAACCCCTGAGCCCCGTCCCCAGCCCTATTTTGTATTTTATTTAGAGACAGAGTCTCACTGAGTTGCTCAGGGCCTCACTTTGGCTGAGGCTGGCTTTGAATTCACGATCCTCCTGCCTCAGCCTCCAGAGCTGCTGGGATGTCAGATGCGGTGGCTCACTCCTATAATCCCAGCAGCTTGGAGGCTGAGATGGGAGGATCACAGGTTCAAGGTCAGCCTCAGCAACTCAGTGAGGCCCTAAGCAACCTAGCAACCTTAAAAATTAAAAAGAAAAAATGTTGTGGCTCAGGGGTTATTGCCTTTTGTTGGAAGGAAGGAAGGAAGGAAGGAAGGAAGGAAAGAAAGAAAGAAAAGAAAAGAAAAAGAAAAACAACAGCAGCATAGATCAGCCTCGGGACAAAATAAGTTCTGGATCCCCATTTCACAGATGAGAAAGCTGAGGAGCCACACAGATGCAGGCAATGCAGCACACTGCATCCAAAGTAGGAAGGGGATTTGAATAAAGGCAACAAGCCAGAGATGCAGAGGAGGGGAAGGGAAATTGATTACACGACATTGGTGCCATTAAGCTATGACCAACTCATTGAGATTTCTAACTCATCCTGAGTGCAGTTACTGCAACCCAAGGCCCAGAAAACGGAGGCTCCGGGAAGTGATTGTGTTACATATGACAGGCATGCTGAACGACTTAAAAGTGCAGTGTCACAATATCTGTCACCTTCACTGAAATGATTTTTTTTAAAAAAACGTTAGCTGCATGCAGTGGCGCACGCCTGTTAGCCCAGGGTCTGGGGAGGCTGAGGCCGGAGGATCACAAGTTGGAGGCCAGCCTCAGCCACTGAATGAGGCCCTAAGCAACTCAGGGAGACCCTGTCTCTAAATAAAATACAAAATAGGGCTGGGGACGGGGCTCAGGGGGTTAAGCACCCCTGGGTTCAATCCTTGGTACAAAAAAAAAAAAAAAAAGCAAATTAAAATGCCTCTTGAGAGACACAAACATAAAAACTCAGGGGAAGCAGCAAAAGGATTTTTAAGAGGGAAATTTGTACCCCAAATAACTAATTAATAAATAAGATCCCAAATGGGAACCTACCCACCGGACCTCAGAGGAGCGGGGAGGAGCCCGGGAGGAGCCTGGGAGGAGCCCCGGGAGGAGCCTCCAGAGGAGCAAGGGGAGGAGCCCGGGAGGAGCCCGGGAGGAGCAAGGGGAGGAGGGGAGGAGCCGCGGGAGGAGCTCTGGGAGGAGCTCTGGGAGGAGCGAGGGGAGGAGCCTCGGGGGAGGGGAGGAGCGCGGGACGAGCCCCAGGAGGAGCGAGGGGAGGAGCCGCGGGAGGAGCGAGGGGAGGAGCCCTGGAAGGAGCGCGGGAGGAGCTCTGGGATGAGCCCCGGGAGGAGCGAGGGGAGGAGCCGCGGGAGGAGCGAGGGGAGGAGCCCTGGAAGGAGCGCGGGAGGAGCTCTGGGATGAGCCCCGGGAGNAGCCCGAGTCCTGGAGAGCGACGGCGCGGCGCGCGCAGAGCGCGGCGTCTGCCCGGTTGCTCTGGAGCCGGTTCTCGTGGTTTGCCAGTCGGCGTTTTTCTGTCAGCCTCCTGCCAATGGGGAGCACGGAGAGCTGCGAGAGCCGCAGGGTGTCTTTCGGCTTGGACGAGGAGGAGCGGGTGCCGGGTGCTGCAGGGCATCCGGGTGAGCGGCGCCGCCGGGGCCGGGGCGGGCGTGTAGGGCGCCCGAGGACGCGGAGGCCGCCAGCCCGGCCTGGGGGTTGGCGCGGAGCGGCGTGGCGCGGGCGGCCGAGCCTCCCTCGTGGAGCCTTCGCACCGGGAGAGGGGTCGTGAGGCCCCGAAGAGGCCCCGCCGGGACCCGAACCCGGGGCTGCAGCCTTCAAGCCCCACTGCGCTGGTTCCCTTAGGAAGAGCGCGGAAGGGGCAGGTGCAGAGGACGCTGGTCACGAGTTAGGTCTGGGGCCACCTTCCAGCTCCGGCGGGATTGGCCCGGTTTCCTTTAGGGGTTCCGCGCCCTGGTGCTCCCCGCCCTCGCCCTCCCCTCAGGTGGGCGGCCGGTTCTGTGGGCAGGAGCAGCACCGTCCTCATTGGGGGACTGTCCCCTTCCACCCTGCCCCACGATCTTCCCCCTCAAGCAGGCAGCCGAAGAAGCCCTTTTAAGAATTGTAGGTCCAGCCAGGCGCCAGGGCGCACACACCTGTCATCCCAGCGGCTCTGGAGGCTGAGGCAGGAGGATCACAAGGTGGAGGCCAGCCTCAGCCCCTTAGCGAGGCCCTAAGCCACTCCATGAGACCCTGTCTCTGAACAAAATGAAAAAGTTGCAGGTCAATTAACATACATTTCCTTGGCTTAGAAGTCTTCAGTGGATTCCTAGAGCATTTAAGATGAGGAGATGCCTTACTTGGGTTTATAAAAGCTGCCTCAGTGCCTGCTCACCTGTCTGACCACATCCCAGGTCTGTCCCCTCATCCCCCACCACTCCCTCCACCTATTCACCAGCCTCAACACCTCCTGTTCCTGGAAGATACCAATTTCCGTCAAGCACAATATCTCTGTTTTGTCTGTTCTCTCTTCCCCCTTGCTGTCTTTTTTATCTGCCTCTTGTCATTTTTCTAGCTCAGATCCAAGAATCCTTCTCTGACCACTGACTGACTGTAAAGGAGCTTCCTACCCTACTGTTACACATTATTTTTATGATGATGATGATGATTTTGGTTCCAGAGATTGAACCAGGGGTACTTAACCACCGAGCCCCATCCCCAGCCCTTTTTATTACTATTATTTTTTTTTGAGACAGGGTCTTGCCAAGTTGCTGAGGCTGGCCTCCACCTTGGTATCCTCCTGCCTCAGCCTCCCGAGGTGCTGGGATGACAGATGTGTGCCACTACTATTTGGCATACATTTGCTTTTTTCATAGTCTTCATTACAGTTTGAAAGTACCACTGATGATTGGGATTATCTGTTTACTCTGTTCCCATTAGTCTGTAAGCTCCTGGAGAAGGAGGATCATGTGGGATTCGTTACTCTATCCCCAGAACCTAGAGGAATAATAAAAGCCCCTCAGATCTCAGCATGTAGTGGAGGCCATGTTTTGTGCTAAGCCCTCTAAAGGAATTACTTAATTTTCAGTTGACCTATGAGAGAATTAGAATTCTGTTCACCCATTTTATAGATAGGAGGACTGAGGTACCTGCAGTGATTTATCCAAGGGCACATAGTGAACAAGTGGAAGAGGTGGGATTGAAGTAGGTTAGCTCCAGGGCTGTTTGTAGGACTGCTCTTGCGCTTCCTCCACACCTGTGGATCGCACAGAGTGGATGGCTAGTAAGTGTTCAGTGGTTAAATGAATGAACGCAGCAAAACGGACCAAATTTAAATTAAAAGCACAGAGTTGCGTGGAGGGGAATTAACTACGTTGAGAAAAAGAGGTCTAATTTCTGGGCTTCTTAGGTGTGTACCTTGGATAAGCAAATTATCTTTTGAGCCTCAATTACCAAATTTTTTTTTAAAAAGCATGTTTGTGTGAGAGTTGTAGGAGCCGCCCAGGAGGAGATGAAGATGTAAGGAAAAGCAGTTAGAAAAGTGAGGTGCCTTGTGGGGACATTTGGTGCTGCCCAGGTGGCATAAAGTCTTGTTGAGGACCTGGCTGGTGGTGAGGATGAAATGGGGGGTGGTGGCCCCCTTGAAAGGCTGAGAGGCCAGAGCCAGAAGTAGAATTTCCAAAGATGTCCTTGGTACCATTTAGTTTGGTTCATGATTCTGCAAACTGAGTTCTCTTTAAAGATGGAGCATCCACCTTAGAGAGGTTAACACCTTTCCTCCTTCTAGAACTTTAGAGCCTTCAGAAAACCAGCTTTTTCTCTCTACCCCCCCAGGATGCACAAAAGGGCAGCCTTAAAATTTGTGACTTTACCTCCACTGGACCTGACAGTGATGCTGGTGCCCCACTTAAGTGTATTAAAACTAGAAAGATCTTTGGTGATGGCTTCCTTTTCCAGTTGAGCAAACTCATCAGAAGCCATGACTTGTGCACAGAGCTCTACAGTGAGGGGCACAGCCTCACATCTGGAAAGCCATGTCCTCGATTCTGCTTATGTGCCCGATTCAAAAGAGGAAGCTTGGGAGAAAGGATGTTATGGTGATGAGGACGGGGCCTTTTTTGGTAAGCAGAGTTACTCGAGGGTTGAGGGGTTCACCTTGTCTTTAGGCTGGTGAGTTAAAAAAAAAAAAAAGACCCTCCAATCAACACAGCAGTTCCCAGAGTGAACAAATGAGACCAAGAGGACTCTGCCCCAGGCTCCTTCAGCGAAAATTACATATTCTTAGGGACCACTTATATTTAATCCTGAGGTCCTGGCCCTAGATAGTGCTCTACTCCCTTTAAAATGAAGTGCTAGGGCCTTGTTCATTTGCATGTTTATTTGCATAAATTTACATAGGAGTTCAAGCCCTAATTCCAGGAAAGGTAAAAGGAATTTAATGAATGCAAAAATGCTGGAATTATATTCAACTCCGGTTTCCAGAGCAAACGTGTGAAATAGGGAAAGATGGTTTCCATCAGTACACTTCACCTGGTCCTGCAATCTGGGAAGGGCCACGGCAGGCATGTCCTGTGTGCAGCTACTTCTCCACCCTGTGAGCTGCCATCTTGGTGATTAGACCTTCTCCCAGCCCTGCATCCTCTCTTCCCCTTTCCGTGCACTTTCTTTCCTGCTGCTCCACTCCTTCTGGGAAACCGACTTCCTCAGCCTCTGGGCTGCTTCGGCCTAGTCTTAGTTCACTGCCCCTTTGAGGCTGATTTTGGACCTCAGCAGAGGGGGCGACCAAGAAGGGTGTGTCCTGAGACACACCGCCCGTGCCAGGGCTCTGAGCCTGTGCTGCCAGTCACTCCTCAGCAGGTGCCTACTATTAATTACCATGATACTTGCCCAACAGCTGGCCTGGCCACGCAGGGACAGTAACAGAGCCCAGGTCCCTGCCATCACGGAGACCCCAGCCTAGTAGGGGGAGGGGAGCAAAAGGAAAGAAGGATGAAGAAGCCAAAGAATAAAAACTGCAGGCTCTGCAGAGGAAATCAGAAGGGTGCAGAGTAATGGGATTGGCCTTCTTGAGATGGAACGGCCACATAATACCTCTCTGAGAAGGTGACATGCAGGGCAGGTGTGTGTTCACTCTGTGCTAAGCACTGTGCCCACCGTATTCTGAGAGAATTGTTTCAGGTATTTTACATGCTGACCTGTGAGAAACCCCCATCCCCAGCTTAAGTGAGAGATCCCCATTTCCAAAGTGAGAGAAGTGACCCCAGGTCACAGTGAGTGAGTGGAGGACCTGGAGGCTCAGACTCAGGCCTGTGTGCGTGGCAGTCATCAGGGGCTAGACTGCTGGAGGAGGTTACTGGGTGGTGAGGCCAGACTGGTGGCCTTGGCTTGCCAGACAGGGCTGTGGACACACCATCCTGGATGCCCCATTGCGGTTCTTTAATCAGGAGCAGAGCTGTCAAACGTTCCATCAGGTGATGCTGATTTCCCTTAAAAAAACAACTTTATTGACATACGTTTACATATCATGCAGTTTATCCACTTCAATATGTTCTAGTAAATTAACAAAATTGGGTCACTGTCGCCCTGATCCACTTTTAGAACACTGACAAGAGTTAAAAAGAGACCTCGTGCCAGTCACTCTCCATTTCCATTCCCAGGGAACCACTAAAGCCTCCTGCCTGTATGAATGTACCTTATCTGGATAATTCCTGTAAGTGGATTGTATATCTTTTACGTCTGGCTTTTACTTAGCGTGATTTTTTGGATGTTTTTGTTTTGTTTTTGTGGTGCTAGGGATGAAACCCCTCCCCTCGAGGTAAGTGCTGTACCACTTGTTTTTGATGTGGGTTCATTGATGGTGCACATTTATTGCTGAACAGGATCCTGTTGTGTGGATTACACACTGCATTTTGTTAGTCGGTCACCAGCTGATGGGCATTGGAATTGCTTCTGGTTTTCATCTGTCGGGAATGATGCTGCTATGAACATGATGTTTACAAGTGACTTTTGCACATGGACAGAGTTACATAAGAGATGGATAATGCCTCTCTGAGAAGATGACATCGGTGGTATGTCTTGAGCCATCCTAGGAGGAGATTTGTTGCGTTATTTATTTATTTTTTTTAAATCAGGGATTGAACCTAGGGGAGTTTAACCACTGATCACATCCCTACTCCTATTTATTTTTCGTTTTCAGACAGGGTCTTGCTAAGTTGCTTAGGGCCTTGCTCAGTTGCTGAGGCTGGCCTCAAACTTGCAATCCTCCTGCCTCAGCCTCCCAAGCCACTGTTTATGAATCTGGGGAGTCATGTTGAAGTAAAAAACTTCAAGTTGTTTGCTGAAGTGGCTGTACCGTTTTATATCTTTACTAGCAATATGTGAGGGTTCAAGTTTGCACTCTCAGCACCACTTGGCATCGTCTCTTTAATTATAGCAATTCTAGTGGCTGGGAAGTGGCATTTCACTGTGGTTTGAATTTGCATTTGCTGGATGATGTTGAGCATCTTTCACGTGCTTCGGTGCGATCCATATGTTTCCTTTGGTGAAATGTGTATTCAGGGCTTTTGCCTGATTTTAACCAGGTTATTTGTCTTTCTATTATTGAGTTATAAGATTTCTTTGTGACGGGTGCAAACCCTTTATTATTGATTTGCAAATATTCTGATTTGCAAATATTTTCTTCCAATATGTGGCTTGTATTCTCATGGTGGTGTTGAAGTGCAAATATTTATAATTTTGATGAAGTTTATCTTTTAAAAAAATTGATTGTACTTTTGGTGGTGTTATCTAAGAAATCTTTGGCTAACCTAAGGTCATGGAAATTTCCTAGTTTTTTAAATTTAAATTTTTAAATTTTTTGTAGTTGTAGATGGACAGCATGCCTTTATTTTATTTGTTTATTTTTATGTGGTGCTGAGGATTGAACCCAGAGTCTCACACATGCTGGGCAGGTGCTCTGCCACTGAGCCCCAGCCCCTCCTGCTATTTTTTTCTACTAAGAGTTTTGTAGTTTGGGCTATTATATTTAGGTCTGTGATCTGTTTTGAGTTAATTTTTCTGTATGCTCAGAGGTAAGGCTCTAAATCAGGGCCTGACAAAATTTTCCTGTAATGGATCGGACAGGAAATACTTTAGGTTTTGCAGACTGGAGGTCTCTGTCATGACTACACCCCTTCAGTAGCTGGTGGAAGCCACCCAGGTGGTATGTTAATGTGTGGGTGTGGCTAAGGCTCTGTTGATGTACAAAATCAAATGCTGGTAGAACTCAGCTCCAATACCAGCTTGCCAGAGTCTGATCAAAACACATCTTTTTTGCCTGTCTTATTTTTCCAGATCTTTCTATTTATTTTTTTAAGCATTTGTGGAGATCGAACCCAGGAGTGCTCTACCATTTTTATTTTGATAGGGTCTCACAAAATTGCCCAGGTTGTCCTTGAACTTGCAGTCCTCCTGCCTCAGCCTCCAGAGTTGCTAGGTGATCATCTCTGTCCCCCACCACTGCCACAGACCCAGACTCTATTTTTTGAAAAGACTATTTTTCCCACTTGTATTACTTTGGGACCATGGTGACAATCCATTGAGTAAAAATAATGGTTTATTTCTGGACTTTCCATCCTGTTCCATTGATCTCTGCCTGTCCTTATGGTGGTCGCACACTGTTAGGATGATTGCAGCTTTGTGGTTTCAAAATTGGGAAGCGCAACGCCTCCGACTTTGTTCTTTTTCAAGATTGTTTTAGCTGTTCTGAGTCCTTTGCGTTTCTATATGCATTTTAGGATCAGTTTGTCAACTTCTGTGGAAAAGCCTGTTGGGATTTTGATCGGATTTGTGTTGAATCTGCAGATTACTTTGGGGAAGAATTGCTGTTTTCAACAATTTGGAATCTTCCAGTCTGTGAATATCAAATATCTCCCTCTTTATTAGATCTCCCTTGGTTTTTCTCAGCACTGTTTTGTTCTTTCAGTATATACATCTTGCCCTTCTTTTCTTAAATTTTTTCTCAGGGGACCCAAGACCTGTCTCAAAATTATAAAAGAACTGGGGATGTAGCTCAGTGGTAAAGTGCCCCTGGGTTCAATCTCTAGTGCCAAAAAAAAGAAAAATAATTATTCCCAAGTGTTTTATTCTATTATATATTCTTGTGAATGAAATTGTTTTCTCAATTTCATTTTTGGGTTTGTCATTGCGCGTGTACAAAAATAGAGTTGATTGAGTTGACTTTTGGAATACTCGTGTGGTATCTGCCAACTTTGTTGAACTCAGTTGTTTTGTTGATTCCTTAAGGTATTTTATGGGTAGGATCATGTTTGCAGATATAGTCCACATTCCTTCTTCCATTCTAATGTGAATACGCTTTCTTTTTCTTGTCTTATTGTATTGGCGACAGTCAGTGTACAATATGGCACAGCAGTGGCCATTAAGCATGTTAGCTGTAGGTTTTATGTCTTGTTGGAGTGGGGGGCTTATTGGCATGTATGTTCAGATTCCATGCTGGTATTAGTGAAATGACAGTCCTGGTGACCACGCTGGCAGCTGTGCAAGAGACTTTGGCCCTTCATGGCTTTGACACAGACTCATTTCACACTTGTGCGGTAGACTTCCTCTCCACCATGCTGTTGATCAGCCGAGTTTCGAGCTTGCCCCAGATGTCTCGGCGTGAACACTGACGCTCTCTGTCATATTGTTTTGTATTATCACTTTTCCCTGCAGGTTCTTTATCTTTCTTTTGTTCTCGTTCCATGTTGATCCCTGGGCTTGGGAGCCTGTCCCACCTCTAATGTCTGCCTTTTGGCTGCCTCTTTCCTCTCCGTTGACTTGCTTAAAGTCGGTGTTTTAAATGAGATCTCAGGAGACCCGGACTTAGGCCCTGACACTGCAGAGGGGTCGGCCTTCCTCTTGTGCAAGATGGAGATCCCACGTAGCACCGCCAGGCTCCCATTGAACACAGATATCCCCAAGGGCTTGGATCACAGAGCCTTCCCAGTCATCTTCAGTTTGGAAGCCCCACTTGGCTGCCCATTTGGTGAGTGCAGATTGAAGGAGCCACTACAGGAAAGCCAGCTTCTGCTTTCCAATGAATGGTGTCTGCGTTCCAATTTCAAGTCCAGCAAACATTGCCTGAATCCACACCGTGTGCCCGTCCCTGGGCTAGGTACTCCCGCATATGTTATTCTTTTGGATGCTGCCAAAACATGTCACATCTTCTGACATGTGTTGAGGTATTAGGAAACAAAGTAGAGCAAATTCTTCAGGGAAACAGAGGGCTCTAGTTTTTTCTAACTTTCCTCCTCAGTTGCTGAGACAGGGCCGGATGAAGGACAGACACTTATGTGTAGACGTAGCCTTGGTGCCCTCTGTTTCCATGGCTTGGAGATCCCCAAATTCACGGTATCACTGTGTGTAGATGATCAGAGGATCATCCTCACAACTCTGCTGTTAGCCACACATGAAAGACAGATTGAGTAACTCTCAGGGGCTTATTTGAACATCAGTGTTAGCAGTGACAAAATTTAAACAGTACAAGAGTTACCGTGATTTCCCCCTGGCCTTCTGACTTCAGGAAGTCAGACTTGCAATTCCCTGGCAGTAGTCCTTAACTATATCCAGCACAGTGTTTTAAACTCTTTCTCAGTAAAAGATAAATCTGTAGGAATTTAAATTTAAGCTGAGGCACGGTGGCGCACACCTGTCATCCCAGCACCTCGGGAGGCTGAGGCAGGAGGATCACAAGTTCAAGGCCAGCCTCAGCAACTTAGTGAGGCCCTAAGCAACTCAGGGAGACCCTGTTCTCTAAATAAAACATAAAAAGGGGGTGTGACCTGGCTCAGTGGTTAAGCACCCCTGGGTTCAATTCCTGGTACCAGAAAAATACATATCTATACACATATGTACGTGTAAATTGGAGGGTAGTTGTTAATCTTGGGCCAGTTCCCTCATTTGGGAAATGAAGGTGCTACTCTGGGAGGCCGCCCCGGTCCCTCTGGGTGGCCAGTGCTGCCTTCTCCACGGCTGGAGGAAGGTCTCTATGATCATCTCAGTCCTTCTCTGCTGGTGTCTGGGCAAAATGCCATCTCTGCCCTTTCTTTTCTCCTCCTTCAGAGTGTCCCCTGCTCAGCCCTGCGTCTCTGGTCATTCTCTTCCATCCTTCCTCAGGAGCCCACGACTTCTGGATTCCAGCTCTTCCACCCAGCGCTCTCCCAGATGTCCCTTGCCAGCTCTCCTTTCGTGTCCCATGTCCTGTGCTTGTATTTCGTACCCGACATCCAAGTGGCACCTGCCTGCACCCCCTCTGCCTCCCACGGGAATGACCTGTCCCTTAGGTTGTGACTCCACCATGGAGCCCCTCAACCAGAAAATCCGCAGCACCCCCCATTCTTCCCCTGCTTTACACCCGGTGACAGGTCCCGGCCTGTACCTTGTGGCCCTTTCTCGTCCGTCATCCCCTCTGTCCTAACCTCTCAGTGCAGGCCCACACCCGACACCCTCCACCCTCGACCCTCCATCTTTCTCTCCCGTAGAATCAGTTCTCACAAACCCTGTTTCCTGGGCTACCAGGGCATTTATCGTAAAGGCAGAGTGGACTCTCCACGGTTTTCAAGCTGGTGACCCTAACATGCAGGCAGCCTGGAGGGACCACATCCCCCAGACGCCCCTCCTGCGCTGCAGGGACTGTTCAGAGCCACAGCTAATTGGGTCCCGCCTTGGGCTTCTCCCTCTTGCCTCTAGATGAAGGGCTGGCGCCTGGCCTGGCTCAGGAGGCCGTCCGTCTGTGTGTTGGTGCCTCTCAGCAGGCGACGCTGGCTCCTGCCCTGCATCTTTGCTGGATTCCATTCCCCCTGCAGCGCGGGCTGACCCTCTTTGGCTCAGTCCCTTCTCTGCCTGTCACCCTGCGACTCTGCTGGCCACCTGCTGCTCACTGCCCCTGGCTGAAGGCAGCTCACACCCTTGCTCCCCCACGGCCATGTGAGCAGCCTGATCTTGCTCTCTCCATCGCCGTCACCAGCCCTGAGCCTGACACCACTCAGTGAAACACCTGCTGCAGAGATTTAAGCCATGGCTGTTTTCTTGCCCTCAGCCACGAGTCCAGAAACCTCATGGTATTAATAGATTTGAGTTAGTGGCCAGTATTTCTAAAAAAAAAAAAAAAAATGAGCGGCTTTACATAAATTGGATTTTTAGCTCTTTTGGAAAAAAGCCTTGAGCGTCTGGTCTGCTCCCATATGGCAGCATTTTGCAGTTGTCGGAGTTTCGAGGTGACTGCCCTCTTGGGGTGACGCGTTGGCACCTCTTACCACCACCCCATCCTCGCACTTAGATCATTCTCTCTCTCGCCCTCTCTCTTGACGGGACGATGCTACCTGTTCTCATCGCCTGCCTGGCACCTGCAGCGTTTGGCCCTGCCACACCTGGGCCAGGAGGTCTCCCGGGGTCCCCTGGTCCTGACATTCTGGGATTCAGATCTGTGGCAAGCAGCCGGCGGGTCTAATTTCAGCTCCTAGAAAACAGGGCTGGGGGGGGAAGATCTCCACGGCAACAGCCTGCGGCAAGGAGAGGAGGAATCTTTTTAGGATCACAGAATTGGGCAGTTTCTTGGATTGGGGTGTCCTGACATACTCAGGCCCCACATAGCCACGTGGGTACTGCCCTGGGGCTCGGCCAACCCCACCCGCCCTCTCTGCCTGCGGGGCCATCAGCCGAGGCTGGGGACAATCAGGGATGCACTTATCTCCTTTTCTTTGCCAGGGGCTTGGCACAGCACCCAGTGCCCAGTGTGTCCTCAGGAAGCGTGGCACTGGGTGGGTGGAGTGGTGGTCAGGGCCTGGCTCAGCTGCGCAGATCCTGGGCACCCTGGGCCACCTCCCGTGCTCAGCATCACGCTTTCTCTATTCTTAGAGCAAGGTGGTGGCCCTGCTCCTGCCCATATGGAACTGATGCCTCCACTGGCTACTTCTCAAACATGCCCAGAGAGTGACATTTGAAGTTTGAAAAATGCTCATTTTCATGACATTCAACAAGTTCACATAGGTTTTCTGTTTTCAGAGGGATGCGCCTCAGTCCCCCTCCCCGGGCTCCATCAAGCACCATTAACGGAGGGCACGAGACTTGCTATTCACATGGTCTCTTGTCACCTCTGTGGAGCTCCAGGTGACTTCTGCCACTTGTACGGGTGTCACTGTTCAGTGCTCGGGGTTGGGGTTCCAGTCTCAGCCCTGGCGCTCGGGCCATCTGTGGCCGTGGGTGAGTTGTTCAGCCCCCCAACTCCGTTCTCCGTCTGTGGCATGGTGGTGCTCAGGGAATGTGTGTAGCCTGGAGCATGGCATATGGCGGGTGCTCAAGGAATAGTAAGTCACAGTTGCTTTTATCATTAGCTTTAAATAGGCGCCCTTGTCTTCACTCAGGGGGTTGATTTCCTGGCTCCAGCCACGAGCTATGTTGCCCCCTTCTGGAGGGTGGAGGAAATGCACCCTCCCTCTGGCCTGTCTCTTGGCTCAGTTTGCGCCAGGGATTCCCTAATTTCTTCCTCCAGATGCAACCTCCTGCAGCCTCCTGCGACCTGTTTGCCCGGGGAAGGAGCTCCTTGGCACCACGCCGCTCTCAGCTCGCTGTTGACGCCCCCTTCCCAGCAAGCAGGCTTGGAGCCTCGCTGTCATCTCTTGTCTGTTACTTTGTGACTTTCTCTTCTTGCAAAATGCATCTTATTTTTAAATGCCAACTGTTCCCAATTCTCCATGAATCCTTTCCGACTTTCTCCAAGCCTATATATACAAGTGTACCCTTTCCTTTTTTATGGCACAAATGAGATCACATTGTATGTACTATTCTGTAAGTCGCTTTTCCCACCTGCCCCGTGCGTGCCTCCTGACACATGCGGGTCTTCAGTAATTCTCGTTGCCTAATTGTCTTTCATAGCCATTCGGTCCCCACCTGGTCCTGCAGCTAGTACATTTTCTCAGCCCTCTTACTGCTGGTTAACTGGTGGTGACCACCCTGCCCCCAGCCCTCTACGATCTCATTCCCTCCTCCTGCTTTGGGGACTGTCTTGTGCAAAGAGCCCGTCCTGGCTGGGTGTCTGTTCAGGAGCCATCAGTGACTTCCAGAGGCCTGCAGAATGCACTCCAGCCTCCTGAAGACTCATCGGCAGCCTCGACTGATGGGACCCAGTGACCTTGTACATCTTACTGGGTTCCCTCACCTGTGTTCACTGCCAGGCTGAACCTCAGGGCCCCTCTGAACCCTCCCTGTCCTGCTTATACCTCCTTACTCCCAAAGGCTGCCTCTGCCCCAGCCCTCTCTGCGATTATCTCTTCAGACTGTCTTCCTCCTCACTGCAGTTGAACTTGGAGTTCTGCTATTGGAACTCCTGGGGCCCTCAAGCAGCGCTGTCTTGCCTGACTGCTCTGTGGCTTGTATTCTGTGCTTGTCTGTTATGTCACTGGCCCATGTCTTACCCTTATCTGCTCTGGTTGACCATAAGCACTTTTTGATTTTTGTTTGTTCTTTTCAGCCATCAGGACAGTAGAGTGTATTTTGACATGTGACACTGACCTGGAGTGTAACTTCCCATTCTCGTGGTCGGATGTGATATGGTGTTCCCAGGGTGAGTGTTCATATATGAACGTGGGAAAGTGGTGTCCCAGGTGACTGTGAGCACTGAGTATAAAGTTGACGGCTAGATCTTTTTTCTGCTTGTTGTCATTTGGATAAGCATCCCCGAAGGGCCCACGTGTTAAGGATTTGGTCATCAGCCTCTGGCACCCTTGGGACTTGATGGGACCTATTGGAGGTGGGGCCTAGTGGAAGGACTTTAGGTTATTGGGGGTGTGCCCTTGAAGCAGGTTTGGGAACTGGCCTCTTCTCTCCTCACCAGTGCTCCCACCGTGATGTAGTGGGCCACTACAGGCCCAAAGCAACAGGGACAGTGACAAGCTGAGATCTCTGAAGGGGTGAGCGGGTTAGACCTTTCCCCCTGTTAAGTTGATTCTCTCAGGTAGTTTTTCAAGAGAGCCAACACACACAGTGCTCCATCACATGAGGACGGTGTTGTGGACCTGTGCCTTTAACAACCACTGAGCCCCCTCCCCAGCCCTATTTTATATTCTGTTTAGAGATGGGGTCTCACTGAGTTGCTAGCGCCTTGCCATTGCTGAGGCTGGCTTTGAACTCTCAATCCTCCTGTCTCAGCCTCCCGAGCCCCTGGGATGACAGGCGTGGGCCACCGCATCTTGCTTTTAATAAATGTTTAATTTAACAAATATCTGAGCATCTCAAATGTGCACTATCTAGGCACTGAAGATGCACATTTCAAATGGAACCCTTGCTGCCTTTGATGGAGCTCATATTCTGGGAGTAACAGCACGGAAGTAGGCACCTGGATGTCATGTCCAAAGAGCCAAGCAGGGCAGGGGACACAGTGACGGTATGCAGTGGGGGCATCAGGATTTCATTCTCGATTTCACAGAAGTCCACCGGGCTCCCTGGTGGCCCAGCCTCCTCTGGACTCTGCTGGTTCCTTGGCTTTATCTCAGCTCTCTGGACCCTTCTGCTTTTTACCACCTGGGTTCCCTGGGAACCGATCCTCCCCGGGACAGTGTGAGCCCATGGACTCTGCTGAGCAAGTGCCCCTCCCCTTGCTCTTGACCTGTCGCCCCCATGGTCACGGCGCGGGCCTCGGACTCGGGCAGCCTACTCTGCAGTGGGCCGGCCTCCTACTGACCTCGTGGCCGGGGGCGAGTTCTTTCACCAGGTGATGTACTGTGCCACCGCAGGCCCAAAGCAGCAGGAAGTGATGTGAACTGAAATCCCTAAAGCAGGGAGCCGGTCACACCTTCCTCCTTTAGGACCCGGAGTGGGCGCAGAGTGGGGACAACAGTGGGTAGTGACAGCAGAGCGTTGGTCCTTATGGCTGTTTTGACTCTTCTTAGTCACATGAGGTCAGCAGGGCACAGCTCCTTCTGTTACTGATCTCCTGTCGGTTCTTATTAGTGCCACTGGGTTTGTGGGAGCAGCACCCGTGTCCCCCACCCCCTGCCTTCTGGCTGTGGGGGGCACGTGACTTACTCGTAGACCTACACGGTTGAATAAAGAACCCTCTAGGTCTTCCAGGGGGGCTTTCCTGTAGATCACAGTTGCTTTGGGGTGAGGGCAGGGTTGGGGTTGTGGTCATGCGGTGGTGACCCTCCGGAAGAGGAATCTGGGTTTGCAGGAACATTTGCTGGGACGGAAGGGGGGAGGTCTCTGTGGGCGGGCGTGACTCAGGTAGACCCTGCTCCGCTCCCTCACCTGTCCCTGCCTCTGTGGGACTTCCCAGAGGCCCGCGCAGGTGGGGACAGACCCCTCCTCCTCGGCCTTTCCCCGTCACTCCAGGTGAGGGCAGGTCCAGCTTGGGCTGTGAGATGTGGGACCCATGTGGGCTTTAGAAAGAGTCTGCCCCGTTGAATTCTATGCACATCATGGAGGAGAAGGGAAGAGACTTGCTCAGGGTCCCAGAGTCCCCTGGAGAACACCAGGAACTGGACCTGTAGCGCGTGGTAAATCCCGACTGTTCTTATTTACTGTCCATGCGTTTCACAGGTGCCACACAGGTGTGGCAGGGGTCACGATTAGTATTTGCTCAGCGCCTTGCAGTTTCACATAGTAGCTCGTACCAACTGTCCCCTTCGCGCCAGCTGGCTTCTGTAGGTGGCTCCTGGGACTCTTCACAGCAGCCCTGTTGTGAAGTCCGCCATTGCTTTATCCCCATGTCACAGGTGAAGACGTGGATCAGCCCCACGTCACAGAGCTAGGAAACGGCTTAGCTGAGATCCAGACTCAGGCAGGTCTGGCTGCAGAACCTGATCCCTGAGCTGCCCAGCCCGAGTGGGCCTGCGCCTCACAGATGACCAAAGTGCAGAGAAGCTAAAAATGTGTGTCAAGGGCGTGCAGCTGGAGGTCAAGGGCAAGGTCATGCAGCTGGAAGACACTCCTTCTTCCCTGCCATGCTCTGGATCCAGCCCTCCCTCCGCCGACCATACGGGACCCTCTCTGGCCAGCTCTGGTGGCACAGTGACCAGTGGGCCTATGCCACCAGGCACCCAACCCCGCCTGGCTCTGGAGCCGCCGTTCTGGTTCCGTTGGCACTGCCCAGATGGTGTTTATTCTCGCACGACTCCTGTGTGTGTATGTATATTTGTTGATTAAAAATATTACTCGCTGTATTTTGTAGCAACATTAAAAAATATTACAAATCTCTCGCTGTCAACGAGCATCTTGCCAATGTTTCCCTTAACCCCTCAGGCGCCAGGCGCATGGTTCAGCCGATGCCCCCTGGGCTGGGCCTGGCCAGCCTGAGCCTGTGGCTCACCTGTGGGACCCTCACCATGCCCCCCTCCTGCCCTGGGCTCAGATTTGAACTTCCTCCCTGGCCTCCCTGTCTTGCCTTTGCCCGCCCCTCTGGCCTGGTCATCTGGTCCCCTCTCTCCGCGCCATATTGGCCTTCTGTGGTTCCCTTGGACACGCCAGCCCCCGGCTTCTCAGAGACTCTGTTTGAATCTGGCCTCCGGTTGGTGTGTCGTTGGGGTTCCTCATCCGAGGGTGGGAGTCTCGCCGCAACCGTCGCCTCCCTCCCGGAGGTGGCTTCCTCCTGCCCACGTGCCTTCCTGCTCTGCCCTGCGCGCTGTCAAGACTTGAATAATGTATTTCTTCTTTGATGGCACTTGTCACATCCTCACTGAGTTTTCAAAGCATATGTTTGAACATTTCTGCAGCAGGGATGGCGTGTATGAGGTGGAACGCGGATTTCATTAGTGCGTCCCTCCCTCTCATCAGGCTGTGGAAAATGAGGCTGTGATTGACATCAGTGGTGTTTTGGGTCAGGTGAAAAAGGGTGTGAAACCCATGACTTGTCTGTTCTGTTTCCTCGCCGTTACCCCATGAAGGCCAGGACTGTTTCCTCCATCGCTTTGACTGGTTCTAGAACCTTGCCACCACGTAGCAGGTACTGAGGAAGCAAGGACTCGCTAAGGGAAAATGGGGGCTGGTTATGCTGCCCTCCTCCCTCTGCCAGGCCGCTCCTCTGGACCCCATGTGGGCTGCACTGCTCCAGCCTCCTTTGATGTGCCAGGGGCTGCTCCCCTGGTCCCGGGGCTCTTCCCTTAGCATGGGTTGGATCATCGCCAGCTCTGATGGCCTCTTCCATGCAGACCTCACATGTCATCAGTGCCTCAGCCACACCCACATAGGTTCCAGGACGGCCCAAGGCTTAGTGCTGTGCACCTGGAGGACTAGAGCTTTCTTTTTGGAATGGGGAGCACCAGGGATTGAACTCAGGGTCACTCTTTGCCCCCAGCCCCTCAGAAGACTAGAGCTTTCTTTTTGGAATGGGGAGTACCAGGGATTGAACTCAGGGTCACTCGACCCCTGAGCCCCATCCCCAGCCCTATTTTGTATTTTATTTAGAGACAGAGTCTCCCTGAGTTGCTCTTGCTGAGGCTGGCCTCCAACTTGTGATCCTCCTGCCTCAGCCTCCCGAGCTGCTGGGATGACAGGTATGTGCCACTGGGCTCGGCACTGGTGCATTTCAAAAGGGTCAACTCTGAAGCCCCATCGGATGCTGGCTAATTTGTAACAACTGGCGTCCCAGCTCCACCAGGAACATCGCTGCCTTTCCATCCTCTTCTGTGGTGACAATATTCCCAGCCCTGGCCAGTTCCAGGCCACCATTGTGTAGTTAGCCAGCCCCCAGGATTTCTCCAGAATTGGGCAGTCACCCAGCACCCTATCAGGGTGCCCCCAGAGTGTCCACTCAGCCCATGTCCCCACCAACCTGGAAGAATGTTCCACTCTGCCCTTGCTGTCACCTCACACCCATCCAGGTGTCCCAGGCCGACCCTCCGGGTGTGACTGGTTCTAGCAAGAACTGGGGACCGGCCGTGCTCTAGGGCTTACCCTTCAGCTCCTGCGGGGTCGACTTGGTGGTTACAGCTCAGGGAGCAAGCTGGCCGCTTTGGGGGCTCCTTGCTCTTTACAGTCTGAGGGTTTCTTATGTCTACAATCAAACCCGTGTGCCACCTTCTCAGGAAGGTTTCTCTAAATGTCCCTCTTTCTGTCATTCTCACCCACATTCCTCCACTGACTTGGGGTCACAATTCCCCTGCCTTCTGTAACTCCAGCTCATTCATTCCTCCGAGTCAAGGCAAACACCAGGCAGAGCCTTTGTCCCTTCCCAAGGAGGGCACAGTCCCCTCCACCGTACTCCGCCCCTGCTGCCCTTCAGCTCCTCCCGTGGTTTCTTTGCTCTCCGGCTTTTCCCTGTCCACACAGTCGCCTGACCCTCTGCCCCAGCCCATGAGCCTTCTGTGGCAGTTTCGAGCGCTCCACCTTCGGCAGCCCGAGCCTCCCGCAGAACTCAGGGCTGCAGGCTTGCTGGCTTCTTCCTGCCGGTGCCTCCAGCCACTGGGACGGGACCGTCTCCTTCTGCGATTTGGTGTGACATCCCATCTGGGCTGCTCATTTTTGTCTTTGGCGGTGTCTCTGTAACAGCTTTGAGACGCAATCTACATGTCATGCAGTTCGCCCATTTAAAGTCTGCAATTCAGATTTTTCCAGCATTGCTAGGGATTGAACCCAGATTCTCTGTGTGCCCGGCAAGTATTCTACTAGGGAGCTGTATCCAGATGTGCAGCCATTACCACAGTCATTTTACACACTCTCACACAGAGGTTTTTATATATATATGTATATAATTTAGAGACAGGGTCTTGCTTAGTTGCTTAGAACCTCACCAAGTTGCCAAGGCTGGCCTCCACCTTGCGATCCTCCTGCCTCATGAGCCGCTGGGATCATAGGCACACACCTCCGTGCCCGGCCACTACAATAATTTTTATAACATTTTCACCCCCTATCCCAAATATCCTTACCCTGTAACTATCAGCCCCGCCCCTCATTTCCCTAAGCCCAGGTAACCACTAATCTACTTTTTCTATCTAGAGAATTGCACAGTCTGGACATATATAACCTACCGCATAGGTGTGGCCTCTGGATCTTATGTCTTTAACCTGGCAGCGTGTTCTCAAGGGCCATCCACGACGTGGCATGCTTCAGTATCTTCATTCCTGTTCATGACCGAATAGTATTCCTTGTCTAGAGACACTTCATTTTCCTTATCCACTCATCAGGTGATGGACATTTGAGTTGTTTCCTTCCTGGCCATCATGGGTAATGCTGAGACAAATATTAGTGTGCAAACTCTTGTTTGGACATGTTTTTGTTTCTCTCTGATATTCAGCTAAGAGTGAATTGCTCTAGGTTTAATGTTTTATCGAACTTCCAGACTGTTTTTCCATAGTGGCTGACCCATTTTATATTCTGACCAGCAGTGTATTAGGGTTCTGATTTCTCTACATCTTTGCCACCACTTTTTGTTTTGACTTCTTTTGGTACCAGGGACTGAACCCAGGGGCCCTTGACCACTGAGCCCCATCCCCAGCCCTATTTTTGTATTTTATTTAGAGACAGGATCTCCCTGAGTTGCTTAGTGCTTTGCTTTTGCTGAGGCTGGCTTGGAACTCGTGATCCTCCTGCTTCAACCTCTCAAGCCAATGGGATGATAAGTGTGAGCCACCACACCCAGCTCTGGCCTTGAGAGACACACACACACACACACACACACACACATTTTGGGGGGGTTGTCAGTGAACTTTATTTATTTATATGTGGTGCTGAGGATCGAACTCAGTACCTCACATGTGCTAGGCGAGTTCTCTACCACTGAGCCACCACCCCAGCCCTGGCCTTGAGTTTTCAATTCTAGCTCTCTCAGTGGATGGAAATGGCTTCTTGATGTGGTTTAATTTTACATTTCTCTAATGACAGATGATGCAGAGCTGCTTCAGGACATTCTATTCAGGTCCTTTGCCCAGTATTCAGTCAGTTTCACGTGACTATAACGAAATACTTGAGATAATCAACTTATGAAGAGGAAATGTTCATTCTGGCTCCCAGTTTTGTATATTCTCTTCTGTGATCGGTTCTGGTGGCAAGGGTGTCACATTATGGTGGGGGCATGTGGTGGGGCAGATGGTTCCTATCATAAGCCAGGAAGCAAAGAGGAAGAAGAGGAGCTTGCGATCCTACAGTACCCCTTAAGGGCAGAGTCCCTGACCTAAGGACCTCCTGCTGCCCCGCTCAAAGGTCTGTCATCTCCTGGTCATGCTGGCCTAGGCCCAAGGCCTCCCCTTTGGGGAAACTTATCCAGACCACCACAGCACCCATTTTTTAAAATTAAAGGGTTTTTTCTTTTTTTTTTTTTTTTTTATGGTGAGTTGTGTGAATTTTTAGGTATATTCAAGATAAAATTCCTCTTCAGGTATTTGATTTGCAAATATTTTCTCCCATCCCGTGGGTTATCTTTTTAGGTGCTTGGTTGTGTCTTTGGATAAGCAAACCTTCACATTTGGGTGAAGTTTGCTTTTACCTTTGGGGTCATTTTTAAGGTGACCTCGATGAAGTCTTCAAGGCTTACCCCCGTCTCCTGGGAAGAGTCGTCATTTTAGCTCTTACTTTTAGGTCACTGAACTATCTTGAGTTGGTTTTTGTGGCTGGTGGAAGGTGTGGGTCCAACTTTACTCTTTGGCACAGGGAGTAGGAAGTTGTCCCCACCCCATTAATTGAAGAGGCTGTTCTTTCCCCACTGAATTCTCTTGGCTCTGTTATTCCGTTTCTGTTACTATAATGAGATGCCTGAGAATGGAGACTTACAGCGAAAAGAGGTTTCTTTAGATTACAGTTTGGAGGTGAAAAGTCTCAGCAGCATAGTGCCACTCCACCTGGCTGTGTCACCTCATGGCGGATGGCATTCTGATGGCGGGGAGGGGTCAGTAACCAGCTCCCACTAGTCACCACCTCTTCAGGGTCTCATCTCCTGTAACAGCACTGAGCTGAGGACCCGACTTCCAACACTCGAGCCCCAGGAGACAAACTCAAGCCCTATCCAGGCCACAGCAGGATCTTATTGAAAATCAGGGGATCGCTTATGTATGGATCCATTTCCTAGCACCATATTCTCTTTATTGATGTATACGTGGGGTTTTGTCTTGTTCTGTATCATTAATCAGCTATTTGGTTGGTATACATCCTAAATACTAGAGGGACCTCTATAGTGTTTAGTTACCAAAGAAATATTGGTGGTAAAAAAATTAAAACACAAACATAAGGAGGGGAGAGGGGACAAAGCCACAAGAGGGCCACGAGTGAAGCCGCACCTGAGCAGCCCCCTCCCTCCTCCCCCGAGAGCTTGGGTAGGTGTCCCCCTGGGTCCTGCTCTGAGCAGATCCCAGTCTCATGCCTGTGTACATACGTGAAAATTCACACTTGCCTTTGTAAATGTGGATATGCATAGACCACACTCAGCTAGTGTTTTCTGCTTTGTTTTATAGCTGTGTATATCTTTTATAAAATGGAGACACATACATCCCATACATCCTTTTATAACAGTATACAAGTCTTGCCTCCTTTTCGGGGGGCTGGGGATTGAACCCAGGAGTGCTTTATCATTGAATCCCCAGTCCTTGTTGTTTTGAGGTCTCACTGGGTTGCAGAGGGTCTCACCAAAATGCCGAGGCCAGCCTCAAACTTGCGATCCTCCTGCCTCAGCCTCCCTAGTTGCTAGAATTACAGGCATGCGCCACCGTGCCCGGCTCATTCTTTTTTAATGAATCTGTAACACTTCATAGAATGTGTGCCCTCTGGTTTCTTTAACCAGTTGTCTATCTTGGAAGTTTAGGGTTTTCCTGGTTTTTTCTCTTCGTCCCCATGTCACAGTGAACATCCCGGCACATGCCTTCGTGTGCCCAGGGGAGTACTTTTCCTGGTTAGCTCTCTAGAAGGAGAATTGCTGATCATATCTTTTGTCTTACCGTCGTTTTTAATGCCTTCCCCTCCACTGTGCTTTATGGTGCCTTGTGCACATTAGGCACTTAATAAATATTTACTGAAGTGAACTCTTAAGGGTCTTTAGCCTGGATTTATCCCTCGCTCGCCGTTTCATCTTGGTAAACTGTTTACAGCCCCCTCATGCCTGTTTCACTGGCCTGAAAATGAATGAACGCGTTGGTGGTCCAGCCTTCATTAGGGGAACTAAGGTGAAGTGAGTCGGGAAGCGTTTTGATTCTCTGCTGGTGGCCCTGGAGGGGACATGGGGGTGAATGAGCTGCAGCCCCTGAGGGAGAAGCCCCAGTCACCTGGATGTGGCCGGGAGGGCGCCTGGAGAAGGGGACACTGGGCTGTCCCTAAAGGAGCATGCGTGCAGCCTGGACAGGTAGAGATGAGCCAGGGCGGGAGGCGGGGGTGGCGCTGGCTCAGAGGGACAGCAGAAGTGCCATCAGAGTGGGGAGGAAGGACTCAAGCCGCCAAGAGTACAGTGTGGACACAAGAGCCAGAGAAGCGACAGAGCCTGGGGGGACAGCGTGGTTTCCTGGCATCCAGACGGGCTTGGCGTGGGTCTGCTGGGCAGGGGACCAGCGGAAGAGGTTTTGGAGAACTGTGCTATTGGAGAGGGTCTTGAGGAAACCGTGTTCAGGAAATCCGAGGCACGAATAAATGGGAGCCTTGATTTCCAGACGTTTCTGTGATAGCAATGTCTCCTCTCCCATTCCTCCCTTCTCGCAGCTGTCTGAGAATGTGGTGAACCGCATGAAGGATCCCTGCCAGCCGCCCAGCCCTCCATACTGCACGTGCACCCCTGCAGAAGGCGGCTCCAGAGCCCCTCTGAGAGGTATGGGGGACGCGGGGGTTCTGGGGAGGCAGGGGGCTGAGGTGTGACAGAGGGCATGTTTGTTCCAGCACATTCCGCTCCCCATGAGGCTCGTGCTTGCTTCTGGGGGACGTGGCAACTCCGCTCTGCTCCTGCGTTCCAGGACAGTGTGGCTTTCCTGCTATGACGGACCTGACGTGGGTGCCAGCCTCAGCAACCTAAGTCTCAAGTCGAGGGATCCTGTCCCAGTCCTTGGGATGGCTCACCCTTGGGCTTCTAAGAGAGGTGCTGGGCCTAGCGCGGTGGCTCATGTCTGTCATCCCAGTGCCTTGGGAGGCTGAGGCAGGAGGATCATGAGTTCAAAGCCAGCCTCAGCCAAAAGCAAGACCCTAGACAACCAGCGAGACCCTGTCTATAAATAAAATATAGAAAGGGCTGGGTTGGGGCTCCGTGGTCGAGGGCCCCTGAGTTCAATCACAAATAAGGGGAGGGGTCCTAGGAGTTTCTGTCCACTAACCCACTGTGGTGGTGGTGGTGGTGCTGTCCCTGCCCTGTCCTGCCCTGCTGTGCCCGTTAATAGCGACTTGTAGCAAACACAAAGACACAAAAAAGTACTAAGTACAAAAATATTCAGAGACCACCAACTAAAAAGCCCTTAGAGCACCTGCCATTCTGCTCAGTAAACACTCGCTCACGAGAATCTGGGTCTGTCGCCTAGAACTAGGTGTTTCCCTTTAAAAGTCAATGGGCTGGAGGAGCCACACCCCAACAGACGGCTGCACCCCATTCCAAGCAGGGCCCAGCGCCTGGCCTCGAAGTGCTGTGTCCATCCGCCCTGCTGACCTTCCCTGTGGGGTTGTGAGAATTTAGAAGCAGGAGCTGAATCTCACCCAGTCATTACTTCCCAAGTGTAAGCCAGGACGCAGCACGGGGACATGACCCCTCTCTGTGGACCCCAAGGAGAATCGGGACGGGACGGGAGGAGCCTCCCTGAGGTCAGGGTGGCACTGACAGCCAAGCCCAGGCTGGATCCAGAGTCTGCCGTCTGCCCACCTAGAAAAGTAGGCAAACGATGGAAAAAGGAGAAACGAACTCTGTGTCATTTGGTGGAACTCTGTGTCATTTGAGGAGGAGCAGCTGGCTGGCTTCTCTGCAGGTGCCACAGAAGCAGCTGTGATTTATAGAAACAGAAGCTACGTGTAGACTGGGGTAGGCTGGGTTCCCCAGAAACCCCTGACAGGGCTGGCTGGGGCTCAGGGCAGAGTGCGAGGACCTGGGTTCCAGCCTGAGCACACATACAAATGAATATATAAATAAATGTTATTGAGAAGAAAAAAAAGAAACATGTTTCCATCATGGGTCCCCTCAGTGCCCCTCAGGGTCAGGGTGCAAATCCTCAGCCTCCATGCTCAGCAGGAGGAAGTAAAAGCAGTTATCAGGAAGCTGTACAGGATGCAAAGAGCAGTTTCATGCATTTGAAAGAGACCTGTTCCACAGGGTGGCGCAGAGCAGGCTCCTCGCTGCAGGGAGGGGCTTCCTCCATTTGGGAAGATGGAATAATGGTGAGCGGGATTCACAGACAGGGGCAGTAGGAACAGAGACACCAAGGTGTGGCGCAGCCTTCCCCTTTTGGAATTCTAGAAATAGTTTGCTAGCCATGTGCAGTGGCCAAGACTAATCCCAGAGGCCTGGGGAGACTAAGGCAGGAGGTTCCCAAGTTCAAAGCCAGCCTCAGCAACTCTGGGAGGCCTCGAGCAACTCAGTGAGGCTCTGTTTCTGAATAAAATATAAAAAAGGCCAGAGCACCCCTGGGTTAAATCCCTGGTACCAAAAAGAGAGAAGTAGTTTGCTGCATTTGGAATACAAAGTACCAAGAGGGGAAGTGTTGGGGTGTTGTTTGGGGACCAGGCTGTAGACACCGCCACACAGTGGTCAGAGAGCCCCAGCTTCATCCTCAAAGCCTGGACGCAGAGCCAGGTGTTGTGACTCCTCCCCTGCGTTTCTGCCCCTGGGCTTTCTGCACCCCGTAGAGCAGGTCAGTGCCTGGATTGGCCCCACCTGAGATCTTTTTGAAAAGGCTAGGGGGATTCCCAGAACCCCACCAGACACTTTCATCCTTGACCCAAAAGACTACTGCACAGTATCTATAGCTCATGGGGGGGTGGGGAGTGGAATCCAACTTGACCCCGGGGCTTTAATAAGCTGGGTTCACAGGTGAGCCAGAGAAAGTGACGGAAAAAGGAAAAACTGCCAAAGTCCGACACGTGTCCATTTGAGCTTTGATAGGTAAAGGAAGCATTTACTTCCATCTGAAGTTTTAGCCGTAGAAGAAGGCAGAATCATGACTGGTGATTGACTTTCACGATGACAACACACTTTGCGGTTGAAGTGATGGGTGTGACACTGTCAGGGCGTCCAGCTCCTGGGTGTCCCAAATGCAGAACCGAGCTAGACACAAGTACCTGGCAGAGTACAGATCAGGTGAAGGTGAAAGTAGCACTCCGTCGGGTAGAGCAGGGTGGCCAAGCAGGGAGGCCGAGCCCCCCACCCCACCCCCTGGAAATCCCGTCTTTCATGCTGCGCTGTGAGGCCGTCTCTTCCCCTGGTGGACCTGAGTGAAGACCTGGCCCCTTTGCTCCCATTGGTCACCTTATGATACCTGATTTGAATATGTCCTCCCCATTGGTTACTTTAGAAGACCTCATCAGAATACTACCCACTTGGTCATTTTAAAATAGGGAAGCTGAGGCAGGAGTTGTCTTGCTGATAAGTCCTTAGTGGAGGGAGTTGTCATGGTGATGGGACTTACCCTAAACAGGGTCATGACTTGTGTCCCTCTCTTGTCCTCCTGCGGCATCCTTATACCCTGCCTCTGCCGCCGTGCTGTCCGGGAACTCGTACCTGACAGGTGTGTGCTCTGATGCTGGAGAAGCTTCGGCATAAATGGGCAGTTTGGAGGTGGCCCCGTTTAAGATTTCTTTTACTACTTTTGTTTCTTTTCGGTACCAGAGATTGGACCCCACCAGGTGCTTTGCCACTGAGCCACATTCCCAGTCCTGTATTTTGAGGCAGGGTCTTGGCTAAGTTGCTGAGGTCGATCTTGAATTTTGATCGTCTTACCTAAGCCTCCCAAGT
Source organism: Marmota marmota marmota (assembly GCF_001458135.2). Taxonomy (NCBI): domain Eukaryota; kingdom Metazoa; phylum Chordata; class Mammalia; order Rodentia; family Sciuridae; genus Marmota; species Marmota marmota. The sequence continues at coordinate 282,993 of NW_026000143.1, forward strand.
TGCTGGGATCACAGAAGTGTGCCACCACGCCCGGAACGATATCTTTCTCTTCTAAAACTAATCTTTTGCTTTATTTAAGTGATAGAACAAGTTTAGAACAGGAAGTTAAAATTAAATTCTTATCTCATACTCTAACCCCAAATAATGTCAGCCAAAAGGAAAGACATGAAACCGTAAAAGTGTAATAAAAGAGATTTTTCTAAGTACTACATCACATGAAGAAACCTTAAATTAAGAAGAAAAGGAGAAAATTGACTAGAAGAAATCAGAGGCAATTTGGGGAGGGACAAATCCCTCCCAAACAAAGGACAAACTAGGGGACATTTGACAAATGCCAAATTTGGGCATGAGGGTGTTCTGATTTGCTTATGAGATGTCTTCTCTAAAAGTCTCCTGGGTTCCTGCAGGAATGTTGGAAGTGGATGATTGGATGAGGAGGACCGTGATCTCATCAGCCCCTCCTAGTTGGGGTGGGCTGGGTGGTAACTGTGGGCAGGTGGGCTGTGGCTGGAGGAGGGGGTCCCTGGGGCTGTGCCCGGGAAGGATGCGTCTTCCTGCAGCCCCCTGCTTCCTGGCTGCCTGTGTGCACAGTTTCCCTCTGGGGCCCTTCTGCCATGATGCTCTGCCTCACCTGGGCCCAGAGTGATGGAGTCGGCCCACCACCGACTGAACCTCTATGAGCCACAATAACTCTTCCTCCTCCACGTCGTTCTTATCAGGTGTTTGGGTCTCAGTGATGAGAAGCTTTCTACCACAACCAAGTACTAGGAATACCCGAAGAGTTCACAAAGACTTTTTTAAAAGAGAGCTCATTAGGAAACGTGCACAAATGGCCAACTGTATGTATGACGAGACTTTTAACTTCGCTAATAACTGAAAACACAAATATCCACTAATGCCTGCGACCAAGGGAGCAGGAAGTTGGCAGGCTCCTACAGGCAAGGAAGCAGTGTGGCTGAGTGCCACCTTCTCTGCAGTGGGGACGTGGATTGTTTTTTAATTTTTAAAAAAGGAAAATTATATCAAAAGCAAAAATAATTTACAACTCAGTGAAGCTGTTTATATCAACAGAATGGGGAGCATGAATGTCAAAACAAGACCCCAGCGCACGGTGCTTAGTTTTTATTCTCACTGGATGACCTGGCATGGTCCTGAGGAGCACGCACAGTGGCCTCTATTGAGGCTGGATCCATGTGCCGTGCTGTGTCATGGTGGAGAAGGTGCAAGTCATGGGCACTTGGAAAAGCGTACCCTCACAGGGACCTGACAGGTCTCCATGTGGAGCCGCAGCCCCTCGCCTGTTCCTTACCCCGTCTGCTGCTTCCACAGCCGTCTGGGCAGCTCTAGCCACTGCTGCAGTGAGACCCTGCGAGGGAGGGCAGAGCACCGGAGAAACCCCCAGAAAGCTGCCAAGCTCCGGCTGAGGGTTTGGGAAGGATGAAGACTTGAGGCAGGAGAGAAGGGACAGAACTGCAGCAGAGACAGTAAATTGCAGTTGCTCAAAAATCCCTGAATACTCCCAGGGGCCCAGGAGGCTGAGGCAGGAGGACCGCAGAGTTGAGGCCTGCCTTAGCAACTTAGTGAGACTGGGTCTCAAATAAAAACTAAAAGGGCTGGGGCTGTTGCTCAGTGGTTAGCGCCCTGGGGTTCAATTCCCAGTACCCGAAAAAAAATAAAAAATTTCAAGTATAAATATAAATTATATAAATTTCCATCAGGAAAGGTAGACCTGCTGTGAAAACTTACAGAGCCCAACATGACGAGAAGTGATGCAGGTTCAAGTGTAACCAGGGTTAGGTGGGGTGCTTGCCACACTCAGGATTGGAAATCTGTAGAATGGGATATTGTTTTAGTCTGTTTTCTGTTGCTGTAACTAAATGCCATAGACTAAGAAATTTATAAAGAAAAAAATTAATTTCTTACAGTTCTGGAGGCTGGGAAGTCGAAGGCATTTGGTGAGGGTCTTCTTGGTGAGGCGGTCCTGTAGTTCTGAGGTGATGCGGAAGTTGAGACAGAGCAGGGGTGCTAGCCCAGGTTCTCTCCCTCTCCTCATGAGCCACTGACTCCCTCATGGGTCCCCCAGCACCTCACCTGCTCCTACCTACTCCAGCGGCTCCACCTCTTAATGCTGCTTGTTAGCCAGCTCTCCCGTCATGGTGACCAAACTGCCTGACAACAATAGCTCAGGGGAGGAGAAGTTCGTCTTGTCTGATCCAGGAGGCAGAGAGACAGCAAGGAGCCAGGGACAAATGCCATCCCCCAGGCCCCATCCCCAGTGACCTCCTGCTTCCCACTGTGTGCCCCAGGCCTGCAGTCACGCCCCCGGATCCATTCAAATTATATGGATTGACAGATGGATCAGGCCCAGCACCCGTGACCTAATCATCCCACCCTGATCATCCCTGCATGCCCCACGAGCGTCCAGGGGACTCTCACAGCTGAGCCATACCCTGTTCAAGTGGCAGTTAAATTAACGTGAATTTCAGAGAGGGGCAGACATCCAACGAAGGCAGGTCCCACAGGAAACCAAACTGCAGGAGCCGCCCGCCCCCCCTGGCCTCTTGTCAAAACCCAGACCTGGGGCTGTCCTTGTGAAGCAGAGCAGTGGCTTCTGTCAGCCACATCTGCCTTTGTTAGGAGGTGACCTAGATTCCAAATAATTGTCAAGTGAGCGGGGATGGATTTGGGACGCTGCACTCGGTGGCTTTGCTGCGACAGCTCCGCACTGTCAGCCTCCCAGTGCAGAGAGACCCCTTGGTGGGTGTGGCTTCCCACCCTGGTGGTCCAGGATGCGTTCCTGTGCCCACAGGGGCTCGTGGGTCGTCAGGGGCATCCTCTGTGGGAACACGTCCACCTGTCTGCTGGGCGCTGTGTTCCAGGGGTGCACATCCACCCACAGGGGTGTGCTCCTGAGCCCCTTTCTTAGGTGACCATAGCCTTCAGTGACCCTGGGCGCTGCCTTTTCTTCTCTTTGTAGAATCCAAACTGCCCCAGTTCGACACCAGTGGTGAGCAGCAGCCCTCCGAGGTGAAGGAGGATCTCAAGAGGTGAGCCCGAGTGTCCTCTCAATCAGTGCTGAGCTCCCTAAAAACCTTTTCCTTGCCTGAAGCTCTGGAGGTTTGTTCTCACATATTTCATGTCATTCATGTTGAAGGACAGTCTTCTGGTGTAGGTGACACTGATCCTCATTTAAAGATGAAGAAACAATGCCTGTCATCCCAGCAGCTTGGGAGGCTGAGGCTGGAGGATCTCGAGTTCAGAGCCAGCCTCAGCAAAAGCGAGGCCCTGAGCCACTCAGGGAGACCCTGTCTCTAAAGGAAATACAAAATAGGGCTGGGGGTGGGGCTCAGGGGCTGAGTGCTCCTGGGTTCAATCCTCAGTACCCCCCAAAAAATTAAGAAAGGAGCTCCAAAGGAGTATGGGGGAGTGCTGATTTTTAAAACATGAATTCTTAAAATCCATTTTGAAAAGCCAGGACTAAGTAGTCAAGCGACTGTTCCTGCGTGTGTCAGGGGTGTGTGAGAAGAAGGTAGAGGCCTGGTTCTACCTGGTGGATTGACCCCAGGGAGTCAGCCACCTGCCATCCGCACAGGCCTTACTCCTGAGGGCTGGCCGCACCTTGGACACGGACCTGTGCTCTCCCTTGAGGACGTGTGGAGAAGTGCTTAAAGCCCCGGGTCCTGGAGCACAGTGATCGCCAGTTGTCACCTGGGAAAGGCGCTGCGTCTGGCAGGGCTGAGAACCCCTCTTTCACCTGGGCATTGTCATGATTCAGTCTGTTTCACACGTACCAAGCACACGGCGCAGCTTCAATATCCTCGATGACACGGGTCTCTGTGTGATCAGGGGACCCAGAGCGCTGGCTGCTGCAGACTAGTGTCAGCCGGGGTAGGTCTGCCCTTCGCTGGCCCAGCTGGGTTGCAATCTCACATCCACGAGTCCATCCTTCCCGACCCTAAATCACCAACCTGAACCCACCTCCTTGGTACTTTTAAACATTTTTAAAATGTTAAAGTAAAATGTGCTCAGGAAGGATTCAGAAAATACATAAAATGGGGAAAAAAAAATCCCCACAGACTCGTTATCTCTGTGTGACCACGATTAATATCTTGGTGTCCCTTCCACGGGCCTTCTTGTCTTTAGTTTAGGATTACTTCCTAAAGTCGTAAGTACTCTTCCTATTTTCACTTATTATCATAATTATTTTCTATTAGTCACACCTACTTCATAACCATTATAATTGCCAATGGTTATTTATCAATTCTCAGTTTTTAGACTCAAAATGTTAGTGAATCAAAGGCTGCCTTTCCCTTTGGTGCCGTGGCCTGCTGGTGTATGACCTTACTGTATTAAACTTGACCTCCATTATTGGACATTTAGGTGACTCGCTTTCTGTTTCTAGTATAATCAATAACACTTCTAAGAGCATCGGTCACTATGACTTTCCCCTCTCTCTAGGGTTAGTTGACTAGGCAGAGTGCCCAGAGATGGGTCACAGGGTGGCCATGTGTCCAGGTGAAGGGTTAAACGTTGAGACAAAGGATGGGCTGCCCCCATCCCGCCTGCCCGCCTGCCCCTTCCCTGGGAAGCCATGTGTCTCGGGGATTGAGTCTCTGCCCTCGCCCCACCTCCTGGCCCCTCTCCTGGGCCGCTGTGTTTCGTCCTGGCTGAGTGGGCCTCGGTCTTTCGTGGCCGTGGGAGGTGTCGCTGAGACAACAGGCGTGTGGTTTCGTGGCCCTCTCCTCTCCCGACTGGCCAGTGGCCCCAGACCCCAGTGCTGCTCAGCCAGAGGATGCAGAGCTGTCTGCCCTGTTGTGCGGTGCTGCCCCTGCATCTCCTGCCCTGTCTCCCTGGCCAGGTTCCAGCAGGAGCAGGCGTCCATCCAGGAGGAGCTGTTCCAGGTAGTGACGAGGGAGCGCGAGGCCGCCGCCAAGCACCTCAAGGCGCCCCCGCCCCGGGACTCCTCCTGCACTGACCCCGAGGAGCCCAAGTCGGCCCAGCTGGTGAGTAGCCTTCCCAGAGGCCTCTGGGAAGCCTGGTCTGTTGGGAGCTGGTGGCTTATGCCGCCCACTGCCTGTGCCCAGTGGAAGGGTATCGGGGACCTGGCTTCCTGGGCCCCGGCTGTCCCTGGTGTGCGGTGCTGCCTGTGGCGTGTTTTCATTCCCCGTGGGCCTCAGGCCTCCACGTGAAGGCCCTGGGTCACTTGACAGTGGCTCTCATCTCTGAAACTTGGCGAGCGCTGGTTGTGGGTGTGAGGACAGAGGCTTGGGGGCTGAGGGCCCTCGGAGAGGACATGGACAGATGCCTTCAGAATCCGGATCAGGGCTCAGGTGTTCACACTGGGCCTGCCCGGAGGGGCAGAGTGGGTGTCCGGGGCTGAGCGGGTGCCTGGCAAGCATGGAGGGGGTGTTCCTGCTGCTGCTCCTGCACGTCAGACCCGCCAGAGGCCGCCAGGGTTCTGTCTGCTGCAGTAGGAGCCCTGGGTGGCCAGTTGTGACTCGCTGGTGTCATCAGGGATCAGTGCCACTCCTCCTTCTGTGCCATCTGTCCCCTGAGGGCCAGGCCATGCTCAGACTGAGTGTCCTCAGAGTCAGTAAGGGCTGCTGCCGCCTGTGGGCACAGGGCCACAGGACAGCCCTCGGCAGGAGGGAGGCTGTGCCAACCCGGACATGTCCGTCGGCAAGGACAGCTTACCCAGAGCCCTTCAGCAGAGCTCCTCCAGCCCACTGTGCTAAGGAGCGCCCCGCTGACTACAGCGTCACATTTCACATTTGCAAAAGAGGGGACGACCAGACAGAATTGGGACAGAGGGGAGGGGAGGCTGCTGCAGGATCTCAGTTACGCCTGCTTCAGCGGCCTCGCGCTCCAGCCTCGCCAGTGTGCCACCAACTGGGCAGAGGGGAGGGGAGGGCCCCGCCCTGGGAGGGGAGCCTGCCACGCCGCCTGGGTGCGCAGCTTCGCTGTCTGGCTGGTGACAGCACGGCATCCAGAGGTGCAGGAGGCACAGAAGACACGCTGGGTTGCCTGGGCCCTCTGGGGATACGGCCAGGCCCACGGCCCTCACGACGTCTGAAGTGGGAAGCTGTGACAGAGGCTGAATTGGTTATAGTCACTTCAGTGGCAGGAAAGGGGGTGCAGCTTGGGAGTGCACAGGGAGGGCAGAGCTGCCAAGGAGCCAGCGGGGGCGTCTGGCCTCGGCCTGAAAGCCGCGTGGCCCACCAGGCCTGGCAGGCACCTGGGCGGAGACCAGGACAGGACAGGGAGAGAAGAGCTGGGTTGGAAGCCAGGAGCAAACGCACGGAACAGCCCTCAGCGATTCTGGGCAGAAGATTCGCAGAAGTTTGTTGGGACGGGAGAGGCCCCTTCTGTGTTTAGAGTGGCCTCCTGCGAGGCGTCAGTGGTTGGGGGAAGCCTGGGCCAGGACGGGCTGCAGAGGTTCTGTGGGTGGTGTCTGAAGGGCAGGCAGGCTGTTGTCCTCCACAGGCAGCGTGACAGCCAGGGACAGAGAACTCCTGTCCTGCAGGTGGGGGCTTCATCAGTTTGGCCCAAACAGGCCGAGTCACCTAGAGAGGGAAAGTCACAGCTACGGAGCGCTCCCTTCTCACCTGGAATGTGTTAATTACAGTGGAGGGGAATTCACAGCTGGCCTCTGCCACCTGCTGAGAGAAGCTGGGCGCCACCTCCTGGGCACTGTCCCTGACAAGGAGCTCTCCTCTGACAGGTAAAGCAGGAGGAGACTTGGACGACCCTGGGGGGCAGCCGTGTTGGGTTTTTTTAAATGAAGGGTGACTTCATTTGACTTTACAATAAGGCACCTCCTTACTCAGTCCCGCTGCCCAGGCATGATCTCTGGATGGATGATGCCTTTCGTTGAACAAGAGTGACGCCCTTCCACTTGATCATATTTAACTGTTAGGTGGGCGTTCCCAGGTGTTTGGTTGGTTGGTTGGTTTTTGGACTGGGAATTGAACTACCACCGGGCCCCGTCCCCAGCCCTTTCTATTTTTTATTTAGAGACAGGATCTCACTAAGCACTTAGGCCCTTTAAGTGCCTGAGGCTGGCCTCCAATTTGGGATCCTCCTGCCTCCTGCCTCCGCCTCCTGAGCCGCTGGGATGACAGATGTGCACCAGCTCGCCAGGCATATCCGACCATTCCTCATCCAGTTCTCCCCATAGTTGGGGTCTTGGCTTCCTTTGATGGCTTCCCTGTTTTCCCTTGTGTGGAGCCTGGTGGGGTTTAGATTTCAGGGCCCAGCTTCCTCTGTGGAGGCTAGATCTGGGCACAGATCCCAGGCTGAGCCAGGGTAACACCCGCCCAGGGACTCAGTTTCAAGTGAGAGCAGAGGCGGGTGCGAGGCCAGGGTGGGAGTTGTGCACGGGCTCCGCCCCACAGGCTGTGAGGGGCCCTGGGTTTCCGCTTGGCCCTTTGCCCTCTTGAGTGGACCGCCAGTCCACTCTTGTGGCTGCAGTTCACTGGAGGTGATTCCCAGGGCTCGGTGCTGCGGCAGGTGGCGGGAGGCAGGGTCACATTCAGCCCTCAGGAGCAGCAGACGGGAAGCCAGGTTCTGTAGAGGCAGCCAGCTAGAGTGCTGGGCGGATGCTACCACTGCCACTTCTAAAGGGAGCAGCTCTGTTGGGTGGGTGTGGCTGGCAAGTGCTTTCAGTGGAGAGAATTCCAGAACCAAGGAGCGAGATGGAGAGGCGAACCCGAGCAGCACAGACATCTCTCCTCCTCCTCTGACCTCCACACAGAGGCTGTGGGGCCCAGCAGCTGGCAGCCTGCGCACAGGGCACCAAGGGCCAGTGGTCTGCAGGTGTGAGGAGCACGGTGTGTCCTTCTGTCCTGGGCAGCCTGCCCCCTTGTGCCCCGGTGTGGCTGCTGCCAGGAGGAGCTGGCTGTCCACTGCTCCTCGGGCCTCTTCGGGCCTGTCGCCTCCTTTGCAGGAGCCCCCTTTGATTTCATGGAGTGCCGTTTGACATTTCGTGTGCCCCCAGATCCTCTCTGTTTGCCTTCGACTCTCACAATATTGATTTTGTGATCCGCTTCTGTGTGAGCGAATGGTTGACTCATTATTGGGAAAAGTTCATAAAACTAATGACAAGGAAAGGTAATAATTTTTATAACCTTCTGATGACAAAAGTGTTAACATTTCCCATCTCGCGCAGCAGTAATTAACTGGGGTGAGTGTGTGTGCGTGTGTGCGCTGCCTGTTTCCTGTTCCTTTCAGGCTGGTCCAGCCCCCGTTCTGCTCCTGGCAAAGCCCATGGGCAATCAGTGGGCCTCTGTGCTTTGTGTTTCCCTCCAAATTGGTGGAGACTGGAATCCCAATCAGACGTTCAGGGTGGACACGGCAGAGGGCAACGCAGTGTGTCGCTGTGTCGCTGTGAGTCTCTGACGCGCAGGGCTTCAGCGATCCAGTGGATAGAGTAATGAAGGCCTGGCAGAGGCTTTGCTCTGGGGGAGAGGAAGATTTACGACCTTGCCCGTTGCTCTTCTGACACGTATTATTAGGGACATAGGATCGAGTGTGCCTGACAGGAGGCAGAAACCTCCATCTCTTTTGTTTTGGGGTGAGCAGTCCCTTTGTCACCATCTGTGTGTTCTCTGGGCACTGCTCTATGTCAGGCACCGGCTTAGTTTCCTAATAACTGGAAATAAATAAGACGCAGCCTCTGTCCTTGAGCAGATGTGATTATTAGGAGAGTGGAACGTTCTCAGAAGTGCCAATATGTGGCTGAAGGTGTCCTACCTTGGGGACAGGAAGCCTAGAGCAGGACAGAGGCCACCTCCTGATTCCTCTGAAGGGAGGTGGCCTGTGAGCTGGAGGTTGAAGAGTGAGAGAAGCTTGCCAGACAGAGGGTGCCCACGTGTGCCAGGGGAGGGGAGCAGAGAGGGTGTCGCAGACAGAGGGTGCCCACGTGCGAAGGCCAGATGGTGGGAGAGGACCGGGTGTTTGGCCGGAGGCGTGGGGGAACAGCGGGTGTCTCACGCAGGGAGCTGGAGAGGGCAGCGTGGGCATGGGCCTGGAAGGAAGGTTCTGGAAGGCTGACCGGGAGCTCAGGGAGGGGTTTTCTTGTTCTTGAAGAGATGAGAGAGCCTGTGCACGGACGGGTGGGGACACAGGGTGGCGGGCGAGCTCTTGGTCTCTGAATGCCCAGCGCTCGGAAGTCTTCAGCGGCGAATCAGGAAGCCGGGCCCCATCTTTCTGCTCAGAGAAGGGAGTTGGTGAGTCCAGCCCCGGGCGTGACCATTGTCGTATGACCATTCCCACCCAGAGCACGGGCCCTGACCAGCTGGCAGAGGGCTTTGGGTCATTGTTGAGGTGCCTTCGTGGCTCGGGCACTCCAGGAAGCTGCCACCTTACCAGTTTGGACCCTGGAGATCGCAGTGTTAAGAAAATGCGGGATTCAAGGGGTTGGAGTTGAAGTTTTCGGAAATGATGAGAAGGTCGAGTCCAGCAGGTCATGACCTTTCTTTCTGACGTCCCCTGCCTCCATTTTGTGGTCAAGCTTGTTAGATGATAAACCCCTGGAGGGTGAGGACTGCCGTGCGGCCGCTGTGGCCTCTCTGCGGGGCTAGCAGATTTTAGCCAGGGAGTGGTCAGTGGGTGGAGAGCTCGAGTGGGAGGGCGGCGCCCACAGCTCTTGGTCTTTCCTCCAGGTCCACTGCGGGCGCCCATTGCTGGTGGCTGGAAGCAGGGAGCTGTGACAGCCTCCTCTCGAGTGGATGACAGTTCAGAAGTCTGACTCTTCAGAAGTCAGTCACAGCAGAGCAAAGGCTTTGCATCTCTGAGACTCTCTGGGAGCCACTGCAAAGAGCTCCCTGCCCCTGGTCAGCCTCTCACGGGCTGCAGGGACGAGGACGGGGTCTGTCCACTCTGGAGGCCCCCGCCGGCCAGCTGGGGTGTCCTGATGTCTTGGAGGAGCTGTGTGGTATGGCTGTTTGCTGTAGGATCTTCGTGACTGGAGGACTCTGGTGGCCTGTCCTTGGTCTCTCCATTAGGTCAGAAGTTGATGTTTTTTTTTTTCCTCCTGTAAAGAGCCAGACAGTAAATATCTCAGGCTTTTCGGGCCACACAATGGCCCTGCTCATGTCCCAGTGGTCTCTCCCGATCATGCAGAACCCCAGGCCGATCTCTGGACCTGACAGGAAGGCAGAGAACCCGAGGGGCGCCTCCATACCCAGGTGTGTCGGGAAGCCTCACGGTGGCTCTGGTTCCCAAGGGATCAGGTTCCACGTCAGGGTGGTGTCTGACGGCCTTGGTCTTCTGATCTGTAAAGTGGACACAGCCCTGGACAGCCCCGGGGGCGTCGTGGGAAAGTCAGGAGCATGACTTCAGCTCGGATTCTTTTGCGAGGCTCTTTTGCAGTCTGGATTTCTGTTGAAGTGCCCCTTCTTTTTACCCTGGGGTAGCCCTGACATCCGCCCGCCTTTCTCTGTCGTCCTGTGGCCACGTGGGTCAAGGACACTCAGAAGGGCGTGATGATCCTCCACCTTGATCTCACCTGGCTTCCTTCTCAGGGCTAGACCTGGGCCACGCTTGGTTCCGTAAAACAAAAAGAACGTTCTGATGAGCTGAGCAGAAAGGTTGGTTTGTGGAGATAGGAAGGCGCAAGGGAGCAGAAACCCGAAGAAGGAAAAGCAGGTAGGGCGTGGCAAGGTGACCTTGCTGTGAGGTGGGACATGGGCACAGGACAGTAGTGAAGCAGCGGAGGCTGGGCTTCGGAGGCTCTGTGGGAGCTTCACAGTCCTGCACTGGAAACCTGCCTGTCTGGAGTCCTGGCTGTCCCAGTTCTGGGTTCTCAGAAGGTCAGGTCGACATCCAGGCCGTCTTGATGCTGTGGGACCTCGTGGTGAGAGGCTCCATAACCAGCACCGAGTGCACTTCACTTGCCCTTCCGTCACCTCTGTAAAGCAGAAATGGAGGGGGCAGCACCTAATGACTGTGTCCACTCCTCCTCTCCATGTCCAGGGCCACGATGCTCCCATGCACCAGACAGTCTGTCCCATGCAGCACGGGATTCTGCCCCTCTCGGGTGTGAAGCCATCTACCAGGCACCTGGTCGTCCTCATGCCCTGTTTGCATTCACCTTTGCTCAAAGATCAGGGCGGGGGCATGGATTCTGTTCCTTCAGAGAATCTGAGTCCTGAAATGGGCACCGTGAGACCCCGGGGCTCCCCCTTCACCTGGCCCTGGTCACTGGTTCTGTCGCGTGATGCGTTTTGGAGAAAGGAAAATCATGTCTGAGGTTTTCAGGAAATCTGGTTGAACCGTGTTTTCAGTTGATGACACATTCCAGAAAGAACTTGTGATGCATTTCTCATCTATTTTATCCAAAGCGAGGGTGGAAGGAGGCTGTGGCAACCAGACATGGTGTCTAGTTGGCACAAGGGTCCTGCGTCTGTGCCAGGCTGGTCATCTAGGCCTTGGCGGGTGGTTGCCAAGACTGACCAAGGGAACAGACAGGTACCCTGCTTGGTGGATCAGTGTTCAACAGAATAGAAATGTCCCTCTCTGGTGGGGCAATGGGCAGAAATACATTTCCACAGTGTCCCCTCCCTGTGTGGAGAGGCACACACTCTTAACGCACGCTGCCGGGAAGGTTCTAATTTATTCTTCCCTTCCGCCATGTTTCCACGACACAGGATTAATGTGAACCCGTTCTCAAAACAAATCAGGGCATCATTTTCAGGGTGTGGAAAGAAGCAAGAAGCTAGCAAGATTCATTCAGCCTCTGACCAGTTCTTTAGGGAGAGAGGCTGAGGGGGGTGGGGGCCTGGAGTCCCCTCAGAGAATCACTTGGCTTCAGTCTCCAAATTCTAGCCGTTTGGGAGACTGAGGCAGGAAGATCCCAAGTTTGAAGCCAGCCTTAGCAGCTTGGTGAGACCCTGTCTTCAAAAACTAAAATAAAATAAAGGGCTGGGGTTTGGCTCAGTGGCAGAGCGCCCTTGGGTTCGACCCCCAGGACCGGGGCGGGGGATGCCTTTCTGTGGCCAGCTGCTTTGGGGGCTTTGCAGTGGTGTGGATTGATCTGGAAAAAGGGCCCTTGAACTTGGCCTTGCCCTCAGAAGACCATGTCATCTGTCCAGCTTTGCTCTGTGTTCCATTCTGCCTACCTGGCCGTTCACCTGGAACTGGGAACCACTTAAAAATGCACATAATTGACCTTACACTGAAAACTTCTGGATTGGAGCCTTTGGCTCTGTGCCCCGGGCTCTGTGTTCTAAGCAGCCCCCGACCCGACTCCTGCACGGATGTGCCGCCGACCCGAGGGTTCCTGGCCCCTCTTGCTGTCTGGGTGCCTGAGGGCTGGGGAGTGTTGGCACCAGGGATGCGACTCCCTCTGGTCCTCAGGGGAGGGGACTGGGCCATTTGAAAAGTGCACCAGGTACTGATTCTCAGGGTCCCCCATCCTGTGCGCCCCAGTCCTGGGGTGGCTCCTGCCTAGCTGAGCGCCTCGGGCATCTTCCTGCCCCCAGAGAAAAGCAGGTATTCTTTTCTCCTCTGCCAAGGACATGGTGGGGATAGAACCAGCTGTCTGTGTTGCCGCTCCCTGGGGGAGGGATTCCGACAATCTGCACTGGGTGTTTGAGGGGATGGTGGTTAGAAAAAATATACTGCCCACCAGGCGCACTGGCACAGCCCTTTAATCCCAGCGTTTTGGGAGGCTGAGGCAGGAGGATCGCCAGGTGGAGGCCAGCCTGAGCAACTTAGTGAGGCCCTCAGCAACTCAGCAAGACCCTGTCTCTAAATAAAATGTAAAAAGGGGCTGAGGATGGGGCTCAGTGGGTAAGTGCCCCTAGGTTCAATCCTGGGACTGAAAAAAAAAGAAACTATTGCCAGAGCTGGAAGGTGATGCCATTAGACTGGGAGTTGCAGGTGTCCGCCATGGGCCTCTGCCAGGGCTGGACTGTGTGGAAGCCCAGAGTCACACGTCCCTGCAGCAGTGACCGCAGCCCATGCAGCGTGGGAGGCATGAAGCCAAAGCTAAAGGACAGCTGGGGCCTCCAGGTCCCATAGGAGGCTGCTGCTGGTCTCGCCCCTTCCCATCTGGGTCCCCCAGAACCACAGGATGGGCTGTCAGCATCTCTCTATGAAGCTCACGTGGTTCTGATCCACCTCAGTAAGACATTGGGATGGGGAGGTTCTGTTTGCTCTTAGTGGTTTCATGCATTTTCACCACCAGGCACCTGGTGTCACCTGGTAGTGGGCAGGGAAGACGGGTGCAGTGGGGTTGGGCGGGGAGGGGCCTGCCGCTGGGGGCTGGCCTCGAACACATGGCCAGTTGAACAAGGAGAGGGGGAATGGCATTTCCTAGCCGTTGTGAACCCCAGTTTTGAAAAAAGGGAGCCTACAGACCCTTTATTTATTTATTTATTTTTAAGGTACCAGGAATTGAACCCAGGGGCCCTCGACCCCTGAGCCCCGTCCCCAGCCCTTTTTCTATTTTATTTAGAGACAGGGTCTCGCTGAGTTGCTTAGGGCCTTGCTCAGTGGCTGAGGCTGGCCTCCAACTGGCGATCCTCCTGCCTCGGCCTCCTGAGCCGCTGGGATGACACTGCACCCAGTTTTCAGACCCCTTTTTAAAGAACGATGGAGCTTTGTGAACTACTCTGATTCAAGTGTGGGGATTTCAGAATCTGGTTCAGAGAGCCCCACATTTCTGAGGGGTGACAGATGAGCATGTGATACCCCTCACTGCAGAAGCTGGCTTTGCGGGCCGGCTCGTTAGGGTCGTGTGGAGCCCCCGCCTCAGCACCTCACGTCTGCGGAGGCATTTCGTCTGGCCTTGCAGATCTGGCGGTGGCGGCTCAGGTGACCTCTGCTGGGTGCTGACGGAGTTTGCTGGAAGTCCTCATTAGTGCTGACTCTGTAAGGCACATGGCTGATCGCGGTTTCATTGCTGGTGTCATTCCTTGTAATTAGCAGATGGCGGGTCTCTGAAGACGCCCGTGAGCGCAGGATGGGCTAGGGAGGCTGGCAGCTGGCTGGGATCGGAGAGCAGGCGGAGGGAGCACGGCTCGGCTGCCAACCTCGGCTCCTGGCCTCCGGGTGCCCAGTGAGGCCCCAGGCAGCAGAGCAGCAGGCCTCCCGGGGAGCCTGCCAGCCAGGGGGCGACCCCAGCTGACAGCCGCACCTTCCTGGCTTCCTGATTTGCTCTGATGCAAAGCCGGGGCCTGGTGGAGGGCAAGCCCAGGTCCTGTGTCACCACGCGTCAGCCTCAAACTGTAGGGAAGCCTGGCTTAGCCCTGGGCCGTCCCTTGTGGCTTGATCAGACGCGTGCTGGCAGCAAGGACTTGGGGGACAGGCAGAGGGAGCCCCGCTCCACCGCACCTGAAGCCATCCTCCGCCTGTGGCTGCTGACCCCACTCCAGCCACACTCTCGGGGCTCCACCCTGCGGCCCTGTGTGGTCCCCCCTCTCCTGCCTGAGTGGACCTGGGTGGCCCTGCCCGCTCCTCTGCTCGCCCCTGTGGTGCCGGCAGGGCTGGGGCGGGGCAGGAGCGTGGCTTATTTTCAGCCTTTATGTGACTCCCTCACACAGTCTTGGGGAGCCACCGTCCTGCCTTATCCTCTTTGTGGCAAACTGTTGAGATCTGTCATTAAGCACATTGGGCTTGCCCTCTTGGGTAGGCGCCATCGTCGTCTGCTGCCAAGGTGAAGAACCAGAGAGGGCTGTTTAGCCGGCAGACATCAGCAGCCGGGCAGGAGGAGAGTCCCAGATCTCCCCTGGTCCTGGATGGTAGCTGAGTCATGTCTCGGTGTCACGTGTCTGGACTCCACGATGCGCGCTCCCAGGGCTGAAGACAGCTGTGAGGAGCAGGTTCGACTTCACGGAAGTCCAGTTGGCCGTGGCTTGAACCGGGGGATGGATCTATCTCATGAACAAGGCCTCCCGGGCAGAGAGTCCAGGCAGATAGGTAGCTTTGGGCATGGAGGACACTAGTCTGTAACTGGGCACAGTGGGACATGCCAGTCATCCCAGCAGCTCCAGAGGCTGAGGCAGGAGGATCGCAAGTTGGAGGCCAGCCTCAGCCACTTAGTGAGGCCCTGAGCCACTCAAAACAGGGCTCGGGAGGTGGCTCTGTGGTTCTGTGCCCCTGAGTTTAATCCTGGGTACCAAAACAAAAGGTGGCGACTAGAGTGTCCTCCTTCCATGGAGACCAGCCATCCTCGTTGCCCCTCTCCTCATGGTTGCAGAATGGCTCCTGCATCTCCAGCCATCGCATTGGTTTTCCAGTCAGGAAGAAGGAAGAGCGTGGGACTCAGGGTGGTGGGACTCAGGAAGAGGGGGCGGTGCTGGTGGTGAGCCCACCTCCCTGGGCCCCTGCAGCTTAGGAGGAACTCGGCTTGCGGACCCTGGAGGTTGCCCGGGTGCTGTCTCTGTGCCCTGGACGGGTCTGGCCGCTGCTGGCTTCCGTTTCCTCGTGTGTCATATGACAGATGTCCCTGAAATGGTAGGGGATGCTGATGGTATGGAGCAGGCAGAGCGCCCTGCGTGTGGCCCGGCAGGTGGCCCCAAGTACGGGGGAGGAGGAGCCACTCAGGTGCCTGACGGCACTGAGGGTCAGCCACGGCAGAGCAGGGCTAGAACGCAGGATAAGTCTCTGCAGGGCCTCTCCAAGCCCTGTGCCCCTCTGCCACCTGCAGGGGGCCAGCCCTGGGCCATCCCACTTCCTCCCCAGCCGGTGGACCTCTGCCCTCTGCCGCTTAACCGCGCGCCTTCCCCGCCTGAGTCCTCCTCACTGCGGTGGGTCTGGGTCCCAGAGGCCCTGGCACCCCTGCCCCGTGGTGGGAGCCCCACCCCACCCCCACAGGGATCACAGCCACCAGTGCATCCAGGCCGCGTCAGCCGGGGGCCCAGGTGTCAGACAATGTGGAACACGGGCCCATTCTCCAGCCGCCTGGTCCCACACCATGTCAGCCCTTATCTCTGCGCCGACACCCGCTGGACATTAATAGGAATCCATCGCGGCACCCGGGCGGAATCTCAAGCAGCTGAGCGGCGGCCGCTCTCCACCGCTGCTCTCGATGGCCTATTGTGCCAACCTCCTTGGAGGGGCTTTGATGAGAAACTCGGGCAGAGATGGCGGCCTGCTCCCCTCCTCCCCCTCCTGGAGTCTCTCCGCACTCCCTTAATCTTCCCGCTTAGGAGAGTGGGCTGTGCCACCTCGGGATTTCTTATTTAATCCACTGCAGCATGAACAGCACTCTGCCGCCCAGGAGGACTCGGCTGCTCTCAGGGAGGGTGTGCCTGGGTGTCTGGGGACGGGGAAGCCTCCACCTCAGCCTGTGTGGTTGCTTTTGGCACCAGGGATTGAACCCAGGGTGCTCACCCACTGAGCCCCATCCCCGGCCCTTCTTAGTTTTTATTTAGAAGCAGGGTCTTACTGAGTTGCTGAGGGCCTCGCTTTGGCTGAGGCTGGCCTCTAACTTGCCATCCTCCTTCCTCAGCCTCCTGGGCTGCTGGGATGACAGGCGTGCACCACTGCACGTGGCTCGGCCTGAGTTCTTTGGCCCCAGGTTTCTCACCCTGGTCCCAGCTCTCGTGACTGTGCACAGGACAGCTGGGACCAGGGGGCGAGAGGCCGGGCTGCAGGTGCCTCCCCCGCCCACCCTCCAGGGCAGCACCGGGCTCACGTGGGGGACACGGGGGGAAACCCAGGGTCTCAGAGGACAGAGCAGGGCCTCGCGTGGACGGTGTGAGTTGTTGAGGAGGTGCGGCCTAGCAGGAGCGCCATCCCATTGTGAGGAGCAGAGAATGGCCGTTGGGGGACAACTGGAAATGTGTCCCTGTTTTCTTTTGCCTTCACTTTTCCCCTCAGTGACTCCCACCTCCACCCTTGACTCAGGCTCTGTCCTGGGCTCCTTCTCTTTTCTTTCTTTTTTGGGGGGGATGCCATGGGTTGAACCCAGGGGTGCTTCACCCCTGAGCCCCGTCCCCAGCCCTTTTTTCTATTTTATTTAGAGACAGGGTCTCGCTGAGTTGCTCAGGGCCTCGCTAAGTGGCTGAGGCTGGCCTCCACCATGCGATCCTCCTGCCTCAGCCCCTCTGGGCTCCTGTTTTCTACGTGCTGGTTGGGGACATCTGTCCTGCTGCCTCCGGGGACCTCAAACAGGACATCCAGGAGCCTGTCTTCTCCCCAAACCTGTACTGGGGTCATTTACAAAATCTTTGGCCGTTGGGATGGCTGCTGTGTTCTCGGTATTTAGCAGCCACGGGGCACAGGAGGAGACGCAGTGTTTGGCTTTTTCTTCCTAATGGTCGGCTGGCCTTCCAGGCAGCTGACCTCTGGGCGCCCACTGAGACCTCAGCCATGTGTCTGTTGTTTGGAAGATTTTCCGTCAAGATGCTGACCATGGCAAAGCAGGCAGCTCTTTCCCAGCCATCTGTCACAAGGCCGGCCCTGGCCAGCCCTCACAGAGGGACATTGTTTTCTAGCAGATGACATGGAATCAGAGGGAAGTCCTTCAGAGCTGGGGACTCCCTCCCAGAAGCTGGAGCAGGATGAGGCCTGAGGTCGGCTCCAAGCAGCCTGGCCGCTGGTGCAGGAGGTCCTGCAGGGGTCTGGCCCTGGTTGAGCATGGCCACCTCTGGGCCGAGCCTCCTCCCAGCCCTCCCTGGAGTGGAGCAGCCCCACTGGGCTCTCATGCTGATTCCCTTTGCAATGAGCTTGAACTTCCCCGCGTCCTGCTTGAAGCCAGACCATCAGCCCTGCCCCNGGGCTGGGGACGTGGCTCAGTGGTCAGGCACCCCTGGGTTCAACCCCTGGTACCACACACAGAAAAAGACATGAAAACGGAACTCACTCCTTCCTGCTGTTCACCCTGCCCTGTTCCTGGGAACTCTGCCCGGCAGGTTTGGTTGGTGCCACAGCCGAGACAGTCCCGTGGAGCCTTCCTGGGCCATCCTGGAGCCCTGGGGCAGGGTCCTGGGCTGGGCTCCCAGGGTGCTGGCCTCATCTTGCCCTGCGCGTTGAGCAGCGCCCACTAGGTGGCAGTCCCGGGCCACTTGTTGGCTGGGATGAGGACTGGGAGCTGCCTCTTGGGGTGGGGGACCCCTTCCCTGCTCCTCCGAGGCCCTGACTGGGAACTTTAGTGACTGCTAAGTCTGGTCCAGGGCTGAAGGGCCCTTTCTCCTGCTGACCCACCCCCTCCTAACCTTGTGTTGGTTTCCGCCTTTGCTGACCTTCCTTTGTGGCCTGCCCTGGGGCTAGTGCAGACCAGGGGGTTGGTGCTGCCCCCAGGGACGGGCATCTGGCTCTGCTCCCCTCGGCCCCCGACTGGGGGAAGACTCCTCTTCTCTGTCCTCGTCCTCATCCTCGTCCAGATGGCTGCTGAGGGCTTGGCCAGGGTCCAGGAACAGGAGAGGAGGCGCTGGGCTGAGCTGAGGAGCGAGACTGGGGGGTTCCTGATGGACGGGGCTGCGACACCCGCCCCTCTGTCACTGGACCTGGAAAGGGCCATTGCTTTTCTGTGCCAGGTACCTGATGAGGGCTTCCCTGGCTGCTCCCCCGACAGCTGGGAGGGAGGCGGGTCCCTGTGTAGCCCTTCCCGCATGGCTGGTGGCACTCTTCAGGTGCCTTTTCCTCAGCCACCTCTGGCACGACACACAGATTTGACCTTCTAGTGGCCAAGGACCTGCCACGGTCTTGGCAGCCTGGGGGACTTTTTAATTCAAGGCCCAGAGAAGGGACATGGAGCCATCAGCAGACCCAGCTGTGACATGGGCTTTTACGTGTGGCCAGTAGCTGCGCTGGCAGCCGCGGGCGACCCTTCTTGCTCATTGCTCCGCCTACGGGATGGCCTGTGGGAAGGGGCTCCTCTGAGACTCTGCTCAGCCTTGTGGGGCCCTGGGCCTTCTGCTCCCACAGAGCGGTCAGCTCACTCCAGCTCTGCGGCCTCGGCTCTGTCCCCCACCTGCTCCCACCCCTCTGGCCCACAGGCACCCTGCCCAGGGCCTCCGTGGCCGGGGACTGCCTCTCTGCAGCGCTAGGAAAGGTGAGGGCCTGGCGGCGGGTGCTGTGCGCGGTGGCACACCTGCCAGCCCCGCTGGAAGTTGGTGTCCCCCGAGGCAGGCCAGCAGGGCGGCCTGGAGAATCGAGCTGCCCTTCCCCAGGGGCTGGGGGTCGGGGCAGCTGGCCTTGATCCTTTGGGAAGACCCAGCTTTGAGGAGTGTACAAGTTCCGGGTCACATCAGACCACCCACGAGCTTCCTCCCAGAGACCCCAGCCGCAGGGACGGCTGTGTGGCCCTGCTCTGTGACATGTGTTCTGCAGGTGGACCTGGGCCATGTTGGGCCACAGAACTGTCACAGCACTCCAGGCTCCAGTTCTCTGAACCACAATCTGAGACGGATCGTGTGCCATTTTTAGGTGTCTCTGGGCGTCCCATTCCTCCCTGTGTCCCCTGGGACGGACTGTTGGCAGGCCACAGGGCACACGTCTCTGGAGCCCCATCAGTGCCCGCCAGCGGCTGCCTGTGGTCAGCACGTGCTCGCCCTCGCCCTCGCCACCACCGCCGCCCCGGAGCGTGCAGGCCTCCTGTGCGCCTCTGCCAGGACACCCCGCGGCCCCTCAGCGCTCGGCTCTCGCTGGCTGGGAAGGGAGGCGGCCTGTCCAGAAACCTGCCTCCTGACGGTCCCTCCCCAGAGCAGCCTGTTCCTAACAGCCCGGCTGCCAAAGTGGCACCCTCCACACTCACCCTCATTGGTTTTCCGGGGAGATTGATTTTTGCCAGTGGAGCTGCTGCTGGGAACCCTGATGTCTCTCTCCTGGGGACCTCCTACCTCCAGATGGGCTACCAGAGTCCACCCACCGCCGTTTTAGAAGGACATTTAGGAGCCCTGGAGGGGAACCGGTAGGCCCTTCAGCGGCTTGGGTGTGGTGGCCGTCCCCAGGAGCCGTCCCCGGGTTGAGAGGCTGGCCAGCAGACGGGGAGATGGCCATGGGAGGGAGGGAGGCCGCTGTCAGTCTTCCTGGTTGGCATCTTCTCGGTGGAGGTAACAAGCTGTCGTGGTCCACAACCCTGGGGAAGGGGAGGAGCAGGGGGACTCTGAGCCCTCAAGTGTGTGAAGAGTGGTGACCTCACCCTGTGAGTCAGCTGTGCTGCCTCCAGGGATGGCGGAGGGGGGTCGACCAGGCCTAAACGACACTAGAAAGAGTGTGAAGAGGAGACGGGGTGAGCAGGAATTAGAAGCCGGGCGCAGTGACCCACGCCTGTCATCCCAGCGACTCGGGAGGCTGAGGCAGGAGGATGGCAAGGTGGAGGCCAGCCTCAGCAATTTAGCAAAGCTCTAAGCATCTCAGCAAGACCCTGTCTCTAAATAAAATACAACATAGGGCTGGGGACGGGGCTCAGGGGTGGTGTGCCCCCGAGTTCCATCCCTAGTACCCCCCGACCAAGGTGATTGAAGCTGAGGGCACCCCTCCTCCCAGCTCTGCACAGGGCCACCCTGGATGGTGAGCTGCAGATCTGTCATCAGGGGGAGGAGACGTACACTCACAGACCCTCAGAGCTGGGAGCCAGTTCCCAGTCCCTCGCTCAGCCCCGCCACCATGCAGGGCAGCCGGAGGCCCAGGTGGAGTGAGGGGTCTAACCAAGAACCCCAGCAAACGCCCTGGCCTGCGAGTCCCCGGGCATCTCTCTCTCTCGAGGCCCTGGGTTTGTATCCCTGGCCGAAGGGTCACCTTTGAGGGCCCTGTGGCAAAAGAGGCGTCCAGAAGCCCCTCTGCCTCCATTCCTGAGACCCTGTGGCTCCCTCGGGCTCCCCAGGGATCCTGCAGAACACCTGTCTGTGAGCCGCCGTGGCTCTGTCTTTGGCAGCGAGACTATTTGGGCCTGACAGGTAGGCACAACTGTCTCATTAAAGGCAGATGGATCTGTGTGGCTTTAAAAAAAAAATGGAACATTCCATTAGTCTAAAAAAAGAATGCTGGTGGCCCCTTTTATTCATAAACTCGGGGTATCAGGATTTGTTGTCATGAAATTTATGAAATGGTAATGAAGCCATTACTTGTACTTATTGTGAACGGCCAGGTGTTCGCGGCTCTGTGTGTGCGTGTGCGCTCGTGCGTGTGTGCGTGTGGGCACAGCCATTCTTTCTGCCTGATCCTAGGTGCAATTGTTTTCCCATTTGATCCTCACTGTGACCCTGTTAGCCAGGGACAGTGTCACTCCCGCTTTGCAGGTGACTCTGAGGTTCAGTGAGCTGCCCAAGGCCCTGACGGGGGTCTCTGCAGGGCTGGGAAGTCAAGCCCCGTCCCAGCAGCTGGGGGCTCCACACTGGAGAGCCTGGCGGACCTGCAGCTGGAACCCAGCACACAGCTGCCCACCACGGTCAGATCCCCAGGCAGCCCCTGTCCCCTCCGCCTCAGGCGTTAGAGTCTGGGGAGGGGGCTGGAGAGGGAAGGAGATGGCAGAAGCCTCTAGGGATCCTGTTAAATATGGCCACTGCTGAGCATCAGTAGTTTTTGTAGAAGGAGAAAGATGACATATGACACATTTCTTTGTCCCTAAAGAGAGGCCGAGGGAGCCCGAGGCTGCTAGAGAGCAGGCACTCTGCGGGAGGTGCCGGGGCGGGGGGCGTTTCTCATCCTGATCTGTGGCCCCTGGGGTAGGTGGAATTTGGACCTAACTATTCTCCTCACGCCCCACCTGGACGGTGTCCTGTGTGTAATCCGAAGTGGCCTCCTTCTCTGTCATACCCACACCCTAGGCTGGTGGTCCTGGGTGACCTTGGCAAGTGGCCTAATCTCTGGCTGCCTTAGCTTTTTTTTGCTGCTGTGATTAAAAACAATTGTAGAGGGGGACAGTGGACGTGGGGCCCAGGGTGTCCCAGGTCCCAGTCCACAGATGGCGGCCCCACTCCTGGGCCGAGGGGAGGCAGGACATCATGGAGGAAGAGTGTGGGGAGGGAGCAGCTCCCACGGGGACCAGGGAGCAGGGACTCCACTCTCCAGGGAACCCAAGCCGTGCCCCAGGGCCACCTCCTCCCCCACACCCCACCAGGGGACCCCCAGGGAGCCATTCATTGCCGGGGTTCAGCCCTCACACCCCTCACTCCTCCTCTGGACCTTCCTGCATCGCCCCCCACAGGGGCTGTGGGGACCCCTCACAGCGACGCCAGGACACTGGCTTCTAGTTTACTCATCTGTAGCGTCAAGCAGCCCCCCTCCGCCCCCGAGGGTACGAGGACCAAACGAGGAGCCGGTCCTGCAGCAGCTGTCCCTGAGTGCCGCCTGCCTGCGCACCTGGCTCTGTTCCGGGCCCTGAGTTTGTGGTATGGATAGGCCAAGGCCCCGCCTTCAGTGCCTATCGTAGTCGTAGAGAATATGAGTGGAGGAGATGGCGGACAAGTGGACGCAGGTCTGACAGTGTCTGCCCTCAGCCGCAGTGTGGTCATCGCCTGGCATTTGATAGTGAAGGCAGGGATCACATCGGTACTCCACCACCTGTGTCCTCGTGTGCCTCTGAGTTAACTAGTTGCGGCATGGATTTAGACGTGGCATCCCCAAGAGCTCCCAGGTGAGCCCCTGGTAAACCCTTCTTCCTCTCTGTTGTGCTGGTTGGTCCTTTGGTCACAGCAGCAAGAAGGCTGGCTAACCCCTCTCCTCCTCTCTCCTTTACCAGGGAGAACCAATCTGAGCATCAAACACTTGTGTTTTCCTCAATGAAAGTGCTCGTTGTTCTTGTAGACCTTGCCTCCAAGAGCCTTCCAGAAAAAAGGAGAAGGTCCAAGGGAAGATCTTTCACATCAGTGAAGCCGGAATAGGTGGGCCAGAGGGAAAGGAGCGCTCTGGAAAGACAAATTCAACAAATAAGCTGCGCGCAGTGGCGCACCCCTATAATTCCAGCAGCTCTGGAGGCTGAGGCAGGAGGATCGCAAGTTGGAGGCCAGCCTCAGCCACTTAGCGAAACCCTAAGCAACTTAGCGAGACCCTGTCTCTAAATAAAATATGAAAATAGGCTGGGGACGGGGCTCAGGGTTAAGCCCCCTGGGTTCAGTCCCCAGTACAAAAAAATAAGGGCTTTGTTGATGGTGGACAGATGGTGGGAAGTGCTGAGGCTGAACACAGACTCCCCAGCAACCTCAGGCTCGCCCGAGGGGGCATTTCTTGAGGACTGGAGACTGTTAGTCAGCTTTTTGTTGCTGTGACTAAAGTACCTGACGGGGACAACTTAGAGGAGGGAGAGTTCATTTGGGCTCCTGATGTCAGAGGTTCATGGTCAGCCATTGCTCTGGGCTCCAGGTGAGGCCGAGCATCATGGCTGCAAGGCCTGGTGGAGGGAAGCAGTGGGGGTCGAGGGACACAGGAGATGCCCCCTACCAGGGCACACCCCCTCCAGCCACACCCCACCTGCCTGCAGTTACCACCCGGTCAGTCTGTTCAAACTAGGGTGGACCCTCGGGGTCCCAGCTCCCACAGTGTGACGGTCTCACCTCTGAACACTCCCAAACTAACACAGGAGTCTTCAGGGGTCACCTGACCTCCAACCAGAGCAGGTACAGGACATGCTGCATCCATCCAGTGCACAGGTATCAGGGGTGCCACAAGGTGGTCAAGCTGGAAACTGAAGCCAGTTTTAAGAAAGTCCTGGAACAAAATCCCACAGAACCCAGTGAAAGATGGCAGCAGAACCCAGCAGGATGCGGTAAGGACTGTGACTGGGGTGGGGGGGTGGGTGCTGGGCACGGGAGCCCAGGGATGGTGAGCTGCAGACAAGGGGTGTTTTGTTTTTTGTCTTTTTAGATACCAGGGATTGAACCCAAGGGCACTTAACCACTGAGCCACGTCCCCAGCTCCTTTTATGTTTTATTTTGAGGCAGAGTCACACCGAGTTGCTCAGGGCCTCCCTAAGCTGCTGAGGCTGGCCTCCACCTTGTGATCCTCCTGCCTCAGCCTCCCAAGTCACTGGCATTCCAGGCATATGCCACTGTGCCCAACCAGACAAGGATTTATATGGGAATTTTTAAGTATCACCAATTATTTCAGCCTTCAAAAAAGAGAAGGAAGGAGAATGAGCAGGAAGAGAAAGAAGGAACCATGTTACATAAACAAAGCAAATGTCACGGCCCAGAGGCTTCCCTGGGTTTTAAGCTGTGGTTTGGATGAACCCACCCTCAGGTTTGGGGGTCAGGGTAGGCCTGTGACAAGTTTTTTGAGTTAGAACTCAGGACGGGGTGCGCTCTTGGACCAGCCCTCCGAGCCCTGTTGGTGACCCTTCGTTTGTCATCTCTGGTGCAGCCTGACACCAGCTGCCCTGAGTCTGTGGGGAGCGTCATAATCTTGATTAAAAGGCCCTGGCTAAACAGAAGCCCCCCCGGGGCAGTCTCGACATGGCCATCAGCGCCCATCAGCAGGTGCCGCCCCCGGTGTCCCCTGCAGCCTGTAGCTGTGCCTGCTATTTTTAGCTCTCCTGGAACTCCATTAACCATATCCACCTCCTCGTGCCACTTGTCTGTATGTTTAATTATGTAAATGGCATTACAAATCACAGTGGCACTCAAGTACATCGCGCCTCTCACGGCAAACCCAAGCGGGCTGGCAGGCCGGGCCCTCAGTGGAAGGTAGGCACAGTGCAGGGGACGGCTTTCTTCCTGTGGGGAGGAACGAATTTGAGGAAATGGAGGTCTCATGTAAAGGTTCTCAAAGGGCAGATGTGGGATGGGGGTGCTCTCAGTAGCTGGCTTTTTTTTTTTTTTCTTTCAACTTAAGACGTGGGTTTGGTACACGCCTGTCATCCTAGTGGGTCAGGAGGCTGAGGCAGGAGGATCGCAAGTTGGAGCCTCAGCCACTGAGCAAGGCCCTGAGCAACTCAGTGAGACCCTGTCTCTAAATAAAATAGAAAAAGGGCTGGGGATGGGGCTCAGGGATTAAGTACCCCTGGGTTCCATCCTCAGGACCAAAAAGAAAAAGAAAAAACAGATGTGAGTCTTGGGCCTCTGCTGAGTCAGTTCACCTCTGATTCCTTTTGAGCGATCGTCTTTAATTCTCAGGCCACTAGGTACGTGCTTAAGCAAGGAGGTCTGTGCAGTCTTTGGACTGTAGGGAGGGGATCAGCGGGGCCATCATGACTGTCCCCTCCCAGGCCGTCTGTCAGAAACCCTGCCTGACACTTCCCTATTATCCCCCAGCACTAACCCAATGAGGGCAAGTCTCCTCCAGAAAGTCCTTCCTTCTGTCTACCCGTCAGCACTCCTTCCCCTGGGACTGGTCTGCGGTAATGTCATCAGTGAGCACTTTGGCCAGGGCTCCTGTGTTCTTGTCCTGCCCCTGTGCTGGCTCCTCCTGACATGCCTTCTAGAACCTTCCACTCTGCTGCTTGCCCTCAGCCTCTCTAGCCACGGCCTCTCGTGCTGCCTGTTCATTACGGAGGTCAGCCTTGCTGCTCTGTGGAGGGGTGCTTGCAGGTGGCTTTCCTGCCTGCCAGATCCCGGGCGTCCCCAGGTCTCTCTCCGTCGCAGTCCAGTCACTGAGTCGCGGAGGGTGACTCGCAGAGGTCGTCATTCCAGCCGGGAATACTTGAGTGCATGCTGAGCACCGCCGCGCTCTCCTGCCTGGCCACAAGAAGGTGACCACACTGTCACATGACACGTGAACCACGTCTGGTCTTCCCCCACGTCCCGGCCACATCCTGTGTGCTGTCTTAAAATCCCAGGGTTCAGGGAAGGATGTGTGTCTCGTGTAGCCGTCTGACTCCTTTGTGCTTTGTCCATAGTTGCCTTGGCCTCGTTGGGTCCTCTGTGGCCTGTCGGAGTCCGAGCCAGTGGTTTTCTAGAATGCCTATCAGTAGATTGGGGTTGAATGCTTTAGTCAAGAGCATTCCTAATGGCGCCACGCACCACTCTGTCTACCTACCAAGAACATGAAACTTGGCTCCTTGCTTCAGGGACTGTCTGCTAGATTTCTTTTTTTCTCTTGTTATTGGGGATGGAGCCCAGGGGCACTGGACCACGGAGCCCCATCCCAGCCCTTTTTAATATTTCATTTAGAGTCAGGGTCTCCCTGAGTTGCTTAGGGCCTTGCTAATTACTGAGGCTGGCCTCCAACTTGCGATCCTCCTGCCTCAGCCTCCTGATCCACTAGGATGACAGGCATGTGCCACCGTGCCCAGCAAGGTTTCTGAAATTGAAATCAGTCAGTAATCCTTAGGGCAGTGCTTTGAGACTGTGTGGTGCCCTATTTCCAGATATTATTCCATCCCATGACTTTCTTTCCGTTCATGATTCTTTGTGGTGACTCTTTCCTGGGACTGTCACCATTTTCTAGTGTAGGATTCGGTGGCACAGCGCTGGGCAGCTGCCACCACTGTCCACTCCCAGAGCACTCTCATTGTTCGTTCTCCCATCCCCCCCTCTGGCCACCACCGTTCTGCTCTGTCTCCATGAACTTGAGCTTCCGTACCTCAGAGGACGGTCCCTGTGAGACGGGCTTATTTCCCTTAACCTAATGTCTTCCACTTCCTCCATCGGGTGGCGCGCATCACAATTTCCTGACTTTTTAGACTTAAGTAATATTCCACTCTACGTGAAGCCTACCTTTCACCCACCTGTTGGTGGTCATTTGGTCATTTCTGCGTCCCGTCTGTGGTGGCTGATGGCATGGGGGGGCACAGGCCTCTCTCCAGAGCTGGGGGCTCCATCCCCAGCTCCATCAGGAAACGCAACAAGACAAACCCCAGACATCTCTGCAGGACCCTGCTTTCTGTTCTTGGCGTGTCCCTACCCAGAAGTGACATTGTGGGGCCCTGCAGTCACTCGGCTTTTGATAGCTGGAGGAACCGCCTCATGGCTTTCCATAGCAGCCGCACCATTTCCTGTCTTCCAGCACCTTCTGAGGGTTTTCTCTGGATCGCCACCAAAATCATTGTAAACAATGACAGCCGTCTGCCAACCGAGCAGGTATGAGATGCTATCTCTGGTTTGGTTTTGCATTTTTCTAATGGCAAATGACGTGGACCATCTTTTCCTGTGTTTATTGGCCATTTGATCACTTTCCTTGGAGAAATGTCTGTCTGGATTATTTGCCCATTTTTGAGGGGTTTTCTTTTTACTATTAAGCTACAGGGACTTTTTATTCTAGATAACTCTCTTACCAGTTTTATGGTAAGCAAACATTTTCTCTCAGTCCATCTGTAGTCTTTTTACTTCGTTGATCATGAACTCTGACATTTAAAAAATTTTAATTTGGGTGAAGTCCAACTCAACTCTTTTCTTTCTTTCTTTTTTCTTTTTTTTTTTTTTGTTTATGTTTTTGATATCTGTCAAAAAAAATCACTGCCACAGCTGGGCACAGTGACATACACCTGTCATCCCAGCAGCTCGGGAGGCTGAGGAAGGAGGATCGCAAGTTAGAGGCCAGCCTCAACAACTCAGCGAGACCCTGTCTCTAAATAAAATCCAAAAAGGGCTGGGGACGGGGCTCCGGGGTTAAGAGCCCCTGGGTTCAGTCCCCAATACCAAGAAAAAAAATCATTTGTCCTTATATGTATGGGTTTATTTCTGGACTCTAAGTCCTATTAGCGTATATGCCTCTCCTTAAGATAGTGCTGTAGGGTTTTGATCACTGTGGTTTGTAGTAGGTTTTGAATTTTTTTTACACCCCTCACAGTTCCACATGAACCTGAAGCTGGGCCCCAGAAGAAAGCGGGCTGTTGTGGTTTGGGCGGGGTGTGGGCTGGGTTCGCATTGCGTCTTCAGATGCCCTGGGTGGTCTGCATTTCTTAGGTCTGCCCTTACAAGGTGCCATGAGCTAGGGAGAGTTTAAGGAACTCAGAAACCTCTTTCCTGGTTTTAGGGGTTAGAAGTCCAAAATCAGGGCGGCACCAGGACCACGTTCCCTCTGAGGATCTGGGGAAGGATGTATTGCTTGCCTTCTGGTGTTTGCCACCCTTCTTGGTTAAGGGGCACACTACCAACATCCACCTGCTTTGTTTTATCATCATGACAGTGTTGGATTCTGTTGACGCATGTTCTGCCTCATGGACATGATCAGGGAGAGCTCTTTCCTTGCTTTGCTAATGTGATGTACCACTGATTGATTTTCTTACGTCAAACCAGCCTTTCCTTCTGGGGCTAAGTCCCACTTGGTCTTGGTGTGTAATTCTTATGATGTGGCGTCTGGTTTGCTAGTATTAGTTGAAGATTTTAAATCCACATTCATAAGAGATCTTGGTCAGTGATTTTTCTCGTGGCCTTGGTATTAGGGTAATGCTGACTTCACAGAATGAGCTAGAAAGTGTTTCCCCCCTCTTCAGTTTTTTGGGAGCGTCTGAGAAGGGTGGGTATTAATGCTTTAAATAATTGGCTGAATTCACCCCTGATGCCATCTGGTTCTGGGCTTTTCTTCGCTGACTTTGGTTATTCGTGACTTGCTATAGGTCTTTTGAAACTCTCTGCTTATTGAGTCAGTTTAATAATTTTGTGCGTTCATAAGAATTCATCCATTTCATCCAGATTATCCAGTTTGTTGGCATATAATTATTTATAATATTCTCCTATAATCCTTTTAATTTCTAATTTTTTTTCTTAGTTGTTGATAGATCTTTATTTTATTTATTTATACGCGGTGCTGAGGATCGAACCCAGTGCCTCACACATGCCAGGCAAGTGCACTTCCACTGAGCCCCAGCCCAGCCCAATCCTTTTAATTTTTGTAGCACTTCTTCCAATTAGGATCTCATTACTAATTGCCCATTTTAATTTCTCATTTTTGGTATATGTCTAAGTTCTCTCTTCTACCAGACTAGCTAAAGGTTGTCAATTTTGTTGATCTTCTTGAAGAACCCATTTTTAAAAAAAGTTTTTTAGTTGCAAATGGATACAATATCTTTTTTTTCTTTCTTTTAGTACCAAGGATTGAACCCAGGGGTGCTTAACCCCTGAGCCCTGTCCCCAGCCCTTTTTAGGTTTTATTTAGAGACAGGGTCTCATGGAGTTGCTGAGGCTGGCCTCTAACTTGCGATCCTCCTGCCTCAGCCTCCTGAGCTGCTGGGATTCCAGGCGTGTCCAGTGCCTTTATCTTTGAAACTGGGAGTCTTCCAGTCATCATCACTATTTTTCCTTTTGGCCACTCCTCACCAAATGAATCTGAAGATTGGGTTTTCCATTTCCAGAGGTAAAAGGACCCTTGGAATTTCAGTAGGGTTTACACAGAATCTCTGGATGGCTGTGGGTGAACTGTTAGTAATTTTCTTGTCAATAGCATATATTTAGATGATGCTTTTCATGCATTCTGTCCTTCTCTGATTTTTGATTCTAGTGTTGAATCTGTTTACATGTAAGTAATCATTGAGCAGGAAGGACGCCTCCCATTCTGCTGTTTGTTTTCGTGTGATTTATAGCTCTCTTTGTTCTCCATTTCTTCCTTTGCTGCGTCCTTCAGTGCGTAGTTGATTTTTTTTTTTTATGTAATGAACCAATTTGCTTCCCTTTTCATTTCTTTTTTGTGTATATAATTTAGCTCGTTTCCTTGTGGTTACAATAGGAATTACATTTAGCATCCCAAATTTCCTAACAAGCTAATTGAGTTAATGCCAACTTAAACTTTTTACAAGTTATAAAAACTCTGCTGCTAATTCATACAGACAGAAACTAAAATAGAGGTTATCAGGGCCCGGGGGAGGAGAAGATGGGCAGTTATTGTTTAATCGCGGCAGTGCTTTTGTTGGGCTGAGGGGAAAATTCTGGAAACATATTGGTAGTGGTGGTGGGGTTATCCAGGGATTGAACCCAGGGGTACTTAACCAGTGAGCCACATCTGTGGCCCTTTTTATTTATTTTTTGTTTGTTTGTTTTTAGGGAGAATGTCCTACTAAGTTGCTTAGGGCCTTGCTAAGTTGCTGAGGCTGGCCTCCACCTTTCAATCCTCCTGCCTTAGCCTCCCAAGCCCCTGGGATTACAGGCACGCACCACCACGCCCAGCACAACATTTTAAATATACTTAATGCTACACTTGATTTTTAACACCTCAAAATGGTTAAAATGGTAAATTTTACATATATTTTACCACGATAAAAAGATCTAAGAAAAAATATCTCTGCTCCTACGTAGCTCTGTCCCCCATTTATGCTATTATTGTCACAATTGCGTTTTTATATGTTGAGTCCCATTAACATAGATTTATAATTATTTTTATGTCTTTAAAATCATGTAGTAAATAGAAAATCGAAATAAAAATTAAAGCACAGTATTATAGGCTTTTATGCTCACTCATTTGGCTTCTCCCTGGAGACCTTCTTCATGCAGCTTTGAGTGGCTGTCTCGTGTCCCCTCATTACACCCCGAAGGTCCCCTTGTTGTTCAGCATTTCATGGAGGGCAGGCCTAGTGGTAGCCCATGTTGCTCATCCAGGTGTATCCTGATTTCACCTACTCTCCACCTCTGAACCGCTTCCCCAGCCCTTGCCTTCATTTTTGAATGAAGTTTTCAGTTTTGTTGGGTAGAGATTATGGACTGAGCCAATGTGGTGGCGCCCACCTATAATCCCAGCTCTTTAGGAGGCTGAGGCCGGAGGATCACAATTTTTGAGGCCAACCTGGCCAACTTAGAGGCTGTCTCAAAATACAATTTTAAAAAGGTCGGGGGACATAGCTCAGCACTAGGGTGCTTGGCTGGCATGTGTCAGGGCCTGGTTTCAGTCCCTAATGCCCCCCATCACAAACGACCCCCCCCACACACACACACACGGAATTATCCCGTTGTCTCTCACCTGCCTGGTTTCTGATGAGAAGTTGGAGGTTCATTTTTTTGAGGATCCCTCATATCTGAAGTCACTTCTTGCTCTTTTCAAGATTCTCTGTTGCCCCACCAGTTTGTTTATGTTGTGACCCAGGGTGGGACTCGGGGTCTTGGTTGAAGTTTGTGGAGCTTCTCAGGTTTGTGGATCTGTGTCACCAGATTTGGAAAGTTTTCAGCCACTGTTTCTTCACCAATTCTTTCTTTCCCCTTTCTATCTGGGACTTCCAGAAAGCCTGTGGGTGTTCCCCGAGTCCCCTGGGCTCTCTTTAGTCTTCCTCTCCTTCGCGCCTCAGACTCGGAAATTTCAGTTGTTGCTCCCTCTCCTTGCTCCAGCCAACTTTAGAACTCCTTCCTGAACTTTTCATTTCACCTGTTGAACTTTCACTACAGAATTTCTAGTTGGTTTTGGCCTGTCGTGTGCCTTCTTATTGATAGTCTCATTTGGCTTAGGCATCATTTTCCTGATTTCCTTTTGTTATTTGTGTTTTCTTTTGGCTCTCTGAGCTTAACACAGTTGTTTGAAGTTGTTTTTGATTATGACATGTGACATCTGGGCTTCCTCGAGAATGCTTTCCCTCCGTTAGAGTCCCTTCCTTGGGCCACTCCAGCCTGTTCCCTTAGATGCCCTTTGGCTGATTTGTTGTCACCAGACATTTGCCTGCAGCATGGTAACTGTGGACCCACTTTGTCTTCCTCAGCTGCAAACTCTCAGATGTGATCACATGGAAGCTTCCAGCTCTGAGCCGGGATGACTAGGAGGATGACTTAGCTGGGGCTGTGAGGACAGGGCCCATGTATCCCTCCTTGTGCCTTGGAGGGGTGGAAAGAGGGCTGGCGGGGGGCTGGGGGAGAGAGAGAGAGAGAATATGCCCAGGAGCACACGCTGTTCAGTGCTAGCAGTAAAAGGGAGCATCCTAGGAGAGGGTGTCTTGAGAATGAGCCTCCAAGGGCCAGTGGAGCTCCAGAGCCTCCCAGGACCTAACCTTATAAGTCACAAAATATTGCTTTGCCATTCTGTATTAGCCAAAGCAGTCATGTCCCATCTAAATTCAAGGAAGGGGACATGCAGCTCACTGCCTGGTGGAGTGAATGTTAACAAATTTGGTATTTTCTCCTTGTACATCTTTCATCAGGGAAGAAAATCCCTCCCAGATGCTCCCCTTCTATCGTTCCCTCAGAGGATCACATAGCTGCCAAGGAGGGTTGGAAAGTGAGTGCAGTAGTCCTTCCTTATTTGTGAAAATACTGTTCCAAGACTCCTAGTAGATGCCTGAAACTGTGGGTAGTTGCCAAACCTACATCCAGACCCTGTGATACCATCATAGTTGATTTGATAATCCAGAAAGCTATTAGGTAACTAACGGGTGGGTAGCATATACTTTGTGCATCCACTGAACAAGGAACAGGTTAGTACAAGATTTCCTCAAGCTACTCAAATAGTGAGCAGTCTATAACTTAATTCTTGTTTATTTCTGGAATTTTCCTGTTAATATTTTTAAAATGCAAGTGACCACAAGCAACCAAAACCCTGGGAAGTGAAACTCTGGATAAGGGGGACATCTGCATTTGGCGTGTTCCACCTGAGGAGGCTCATTGTGGTGGGAGAGCAGGGTTGTTGGCTGGGTGAGCACCGTCATCTGTGGTGGGGCCTTCCTGCCCCTGGTAGTGGCCACAGATCTGCCTCCCACCAACGCCACCTTCTCAGGGCAGAGGGTGGTTGGGGCAACCATTACAGATAGGTCAGGGTGAGCGTCCAAGCCCCTAAATGGCCTTTGTTGGTGAGCGGGGACTGTAAGTTTTTTTTTCTTTTTTGTGGTGTTTGGCTGGAGTGGGGCAGTTCTACCTAGAGTCTGTCGGTTTTGCAAGCTGCTTCTTTTCTGTTCTTTTGCCTCAAAAGAGGAGGTTTTTCTGATCTGTTCCTGTGGGTGTGTCCTCCAGCACCTGGTCAGAGGTGCAGCCCAGAGTGTCCTCCTGAGGCCCCAGCCAGCCTTCTTCTTTCCACCTTTTATGTTTTGTGTGTCCAGTGTCCAGGATTTTTAGTTGTATTCTCAGAGGGAAAAGGAAGAAGTGAGTCTACTCCTGGGTCTCTTTTTTTTTTTTTTTTTTGGCTTAAATTTGAAAGATCTGTGACACAAGCCACGTGTGGAGGCCCGTGATCCCAGCAGCTTGGGAGGCTGAGGCAGGAGGGTTCCGGGTTCCAGGCCAGCCTGGCCACTCCGTGAGATCCTATCTGAAAATAAATGAAAAGGGCGAGGCTCAGGGGAAGAACAGCCCTGCTCGACCTCAGTACCACAGTTACATCACATCAGATCTTTGTGACCCTTGCCATCAGACTCCCCTTCGTAAGACAGTGGTGCAGTTTACCTCCTGCAGCGTACCTGAGGCTGACCTGTGTCCACCACGCTGTTGTCTGCCTTTGTCGCCTTTGCTGATCTGCTGGGCAGCAGTTGGTGCCTTGCGGGGTTCCTTCTGTTTCTGGGGTTTCTTTGGCAGTTGAGTGTCTTCGTGTGTTTCCTGGCCTGATTTCCCCTCTCCTGAAGCGCTTCTCTGTGTCCTGAGACAGGAGCGCATTGGATCCTGGGAGCAGCATCTTGTTCCCCGTCAGGTAGGGCACTAGGCAGAGCTGAGGCCAGAGGTCTGCCAACTTGATGCTGTCCCCTGATGGGCTCTGCCCTTGTGGCCAGTGACATGGGGTGGGGGACATTAATCCGCGGTGACCCTACTTTTCTTGGGCTTCTGTTCTTTCCAGAGTCTCAGCATCTGGATGCAGTAGGATCTTAGTGTGAATACTTTTTTTGGTAACCGTGGCCCCTGTTGTATTCCGCGTGTGCTCACCGGCCTGTGTGCCGCCCGTCACTGCCCACGTGCTGTCAGAGGAATTGGGTGGAAACCAGGGCGTCTGAGCATTTTTGGAGGTAGTTCAATCATACTGATCTCACGTTAGGTCCTGATCATCCTCGGCATGATCAGGTGAGACATTGGTTATGGTCCAGCAGAGTGGAGCCCACCTGCAGCTGGAGTCTGCACACCTCTTTTGCTTCCCTGTTTGTCTTATTTAGGGAGGTTTTGAGTTTCTAAGGACACGGACCGTGTTTTTATTAGTGATAGCACCTAAGGGTGCTTAGTAGTTGCTCAATAAATACTTGTTAAATGCGGATAACTCTAGCCACCAAATTCACTTCACGTGTAACTCTGACTTTGCAGGTAGGCATCGCTGCGTTTCATCCATTCCAAGGTGAACATTTTTTCATGTGATCACATCTTCAAATTGAGGATAGATTCTGTGACCAGTGACATCTTACAACTAACACGATTTTCTTTTTTCTTAGCAGTTATGAAATCTTGGTTCTTCTGACAGTTGACAGTGTCGCGGGTTCAGTTAAGTGTGGGGGTGTCCCCATTTTATAAACCAGGAAACTGGGGAGAAAAGTGACTTTCCCAGGTCACACAGCGAGACACCGCAGAGCTGGGGTGTGAGGCCTGGCTTCAAGTCTCAGTCCTGCCCTTCGCCACCGGCCCCTGCCTCTCTGGGCCATCCCGCCGTCTCAGCCTGTTCACCTTCTGGCCAGCCACGTCCAGCCAGCACGCCCTGCTACTCCAGCCTTCCCACACTGCCTCGCAGTCACCTGTCATTTTCTTTCCTCCCCTGAAACCCCTGACATGTCCTTAGGATACCCCTTTCGCCTGGTCTCTGTGGAAGGGAGTTGCATTTTTCTGTTCTTATTCCAAAGCAGCTTGTGAGGTCAGGATTGCCCCCCATGCCCACTCGGGAGAGACGGGTCAGCCCTGGGGCCTGGAGCACTCTGGCTTCCCTTCTTTCCTCCCTCCCTCCCTCCCTCCCTCCCTCTAAGCCACGTTGGGCACATCAGCCCATCAGCAGCAGGTCAGCAGCAGGTCACTAGTTACCAGATCAGCAGTTACTTCAGCACCGGATGAAATACTTGCTTGGGTTTGGGGCCATGTTGTAGGAAGAGCGCTGACCTTCACCTCTGGCCTTGAACTCCTGAGCCTAAGGCGCTTCCAAGACACGGGAGCTGCAGTGCCTGCAGGAGGCCCCTCTTCTTGCAGGGGCTGCCCTGCCGCCTGCTTCCCAGCCCTGCAGGACATGGCCTCCTGTGTGTGACGTCCTGAGCAGGCTCACACGGCTAGTGCCCGAGACTTTTGCTCATTGAGAGGAATGGAGACTTTCTCCATGTTCAACATTAAGAAATAAAATTGGTTTTACTTTAACAGCTTCATTGAGATATAATCCACATTCATCTAATTCTCCCACTGACACTTTCTCATTCAGTGATTTTTGCTGTGTTTGTGGAGTTGTGTACCCATCATCCAATCAATGGAGGATATTTTCTTCTCCCCCAGAGGGGCTCTGCCCGTTAGCAGTCATTCCCGTTCCCTCCTGGCCCTTGACCGCTGTTAATCTACTTCCTGTCTCTGTGGGTTTGCCTGGTCTGGACATGTCACATGAATGGAGTCACATCATTATGTGATTTAGTCTTGGTGACTCCCTCCTTATGTAGCATACTCTTTTCAGGCTCGCTCTGTGCTGTGACACATATCAGTACTTCATTTCTTTTTTATTGCCAAATAATATTCCATCGTAGGAATTAGAGCACATTTTACATATCCATTGATCTGTGGATGAGCATTTAGACTTTTTCCACTTTCTGAGTATGCCATAGTGAACAGGTTTTTCTGTTGGACTTGTGTTTTGGTTTCTTTGGGGTGTGTGCCTTGCAGTGGAATTGCTAGATGGAATGGCAATTCTGAATTTCATATTTGGAGGAAAGTGCACATTCTTTTCCAGAGTGGCTGCGCAGAGCATTTCACATTCCCATCAACTGGTCTAAGAATTCCAGCTTCTCCACGTCTTTGCCAACACTTGGCGCTCTGTGTGTGGAGGAGTCTCATTGTGGTTGGATTTGCGTTTTCTTAGTGGCGGGTAGTGCTGAATGTCTCTCCTCAGGCTCCTTGGTCGCCTGTATAGCATCTTTGAAGAGTGGCTGGCCAGACGCCTTCCCCTTTTCTTTCTTGAGACAGGATCTCACTAAGTTGCCCAGTCTGGCCTCAAAATTGCCATCCTCCTGCCTCTGCCTCCCAAGCAGCTGGGACTTCAGGTGTGGGCTTCTGTGCTTTATCCTTGGCCCATTTTTCCTGTTTGGTTCCAGGCGTTCTTTGCATAGTCTGGAGAGTCGTCGGTCATGAGCTGTGAATCTGCAGGATGTCCTCACAGCCCCTGGTGGCTTTCCACGTATTTGCAGGTCTTTTTGAAAACACAGAGATTTGAAATGTTGATGAAATCTTCTTTGCCTATTTTTTCCTTTGGCGCTTGTACCTTTAGTGTCACCTCTAAGGAGGTTTTGCTAACCCAAGGCCCTAAATCTGTACAACTGCAGTTCTTCAGAAAGTTAGCCCTTACGTTTCCGTCTCTGTCCTTGGAGTTAATTTCGTGTGCTGTGTCCTGCTGAGATGAGGTCTCCCTCCCCTCTCCACAACCCGGGGTGTCAGCGCCCCAGCACCCCTGTGGGAAAGAATAAAGGCATCCAGTCTTCTGCTGAGCATGGCAGTTGGTTCCCTAGGAGTGGGCCTGGAACCTCGTCGTGTCTGACCCACCACAGTCATGAACTCCTTCGGGCAAGGGAAAGTCGTGTCTAATTCATCTGTCCTGTCCTCAGCTCCGGCGCAGTGCCTGATGAACACGAGTTCTGGGTGAGTCAG
Organism: Marmota marmota marmota; assembly: GCF_001458135.2. Taxonomy (NCBI): domain Eukaryota; kingdom Metazoa; phylum Chordata; class Mammalia; order Rodentia; family Sciuridae; genus Marmota; species Marmota marmota. Next base: position 319,454 of record NW_026000143.1, read on the forward strand.
GGCAGGCCTGGGGACCTGACCAGTGAGGGAGGCGGGATGCTCCTCCTGGCCCGTCAGTGGGTCTCGACCCTGCCAGGGAGCTCGGATCACTAGTACTGGTATGTGCAAATCGCACAGTGATGAGGGGTTTTCTTTTCGATTTTATATGACTTCTGATTTTTTATTTAAACGAAGTCTCAGTATGATGCTTATGTTGGTGACACTCGTCTTCCTTTTTTTTAAAGTCATATTTATTTATTTTTGTGGTCGTAGTTGGACACAATAAGTCTATTTATTTATTTATTTGTATGTGGTGCTGAGGATCAAACCCAGGGCCTTGTACATGCAAGGTGAGTGCTCTACTGCTGAATCATAACCCCAGACCCTCATCTTCCTTTTTATATTTTTATTTTGGGGGAAGCACCGGGGATTGAACTCAGGGACACTCAGCCCTATCCCCTGCCGTATTTTGTATTTTTAAAAAAAATTTTTTTTTAGTTGTAGATGGACACAATACCTTTATTTATTTTTATGTGGTGCTGAGGATCGAACCCAAGGCCTCACACATGCAAGGCGTGTGCTTTACCCCTGAGCCCCATCCTATTTTGTATTTTATTTAGAGACAGGGTCTCACTGAGTTGCTTAGGGCCTCACTTTTGCTAAGGCTGGCTTTGAACTCACGATCCTCCTGCCTCAGCCTCCCAAGCTCCTGGGATGGCAGGCATGGCCACTATGCCCGACTCATCTTTCTGTTGAATGGAGAGCGCACATCAGGCCCAGATGTAGCCATCTGAAATTTGAGAGTGGGCTTTTTCCTTCCCATCATCTCTGTTTCTACACGTAGCTCCTCTTAATGGCAAGTGACAGTGCTTTTTCTTTTTTCCTAGTTATATAAAGTTTCAAAACCGATTGAAGTTCAAAAGCGAAGGTGGATTTTTTTAAGTAAACATGTTAAACAAGGTGTGCACAGATGGGCGGGTTCACCAGGTAGCGCTCAGCTCATGGAGACCAGGGAGACACCCAAGTGGGGGCCTTTCTTCATCTTGATTTGCTTCTATTTTCTTCGCTTCTAATTTGATTCTCGAGTGGACGATACACGGATGCGCCTCACAGCCAAAATGTACAGCAGATCGCAGTAAAAAGCCCCCTGTCCCCAGGCCTCTGGCCTCCTGGCTGCCCGCCCTGGGTCAGACTTCTTTCTGATTTCTTACATATCCATCCAGAAGTGGCCCATGGACAAGGCAGCCCCCTGTGAACCCTTCCCCACTCCTGGATTCCCGGGTCCCTCTCAGGCTGGTCCTCCCTTGCCTTGGAGGATCGTCTCCTTAACACCCCACCCGCTGGCCTGTCTAATCTGCTGTGGCCTTGGTGGTGTGCTGGATGGTGTCCCTGTCCCTGTGGCGGTGTCAAAGGTGCGTGGAGACGCCACCATGCTGGATCAGGCCCGCCTCGGTCTGCACGGGGCGGATGGCGCAGTGTCCGGGACTCAGCGGACCAAACGGGTTCTCTTCCTGCCTGGGAAGACCAGAGGCAGGGCAGCACCGATACAGCTGTGCCAACCCAAGTGTCCCCTCACATCCACAGGCATCTCATCCGTGTGCCAGCATCTCAGGCCGAAGCTCCCTGGCGGCTCCTATCCAGGTCTCAGTGGCTGCAGGTGGGATGTGGAAGCACCCAGAGCAGACTCTGGTGGGGAGACAGGGGGTTGCCGTGGTGACCCCTGAGCTGGCCGAGGGCCTTTCCCAAGACAGAGCCTTGCATCCCCCTCAGACCTGTGACCCCAGAGTCGTAAGGGAGGGTAGCGGCACAGAGAGCAGGACAGAGCAAGAAGGATCCCAGGATCCGAGCCATCTCAGGGCGGCAGCATCTTTGCTAGCTCAGGAACTTAGGGCCGCCCTGAGGATAGCACAGAAGCAGCTTGTCCTCCTCCTTGGCTCAAGTCACATGTGTAGAGCTAAGACCTCTCAAGTCCTGCCCTTTAAGCGGTCTGTCGGCGGGAGGGAAGAGCCTTCCAAGGCCTCTTCTGGGCAGAACTGTTGGTTTCCGTCTGTCTGTATGGAGGAGGTGGACACGCCTCCGCTGGCCTCCTGGCTTGGGCTTGGGTTCCTGGAATGCGATGGAACGGCTGGGCATTAGCCAGGGTCAGAACTAGAGATGAGACTGGCCAAGTTTGTAGAAATCTGCCCCCCTTTGGTACCAGGGATTGAACTCAGGGGCACTGAGCCCCGTTCCCAGCCCTATTTTGTGTTTTATTTAGAGACAGGGTCTCGCTGAGTTGCTTAGGACCTCGCTGTTACTGAGGGCTGGCCTCCAACTTGCAATCCTCCTGCCTCAGCCTCCTGAGCTGCTGGGATGACAAGCATGTGCCACCGCACCCAGATAAGAAGCCCATCTTGAGAAGATGCTTCTGGCCCTCTCCACCTGCCAAGCCAGTCGCTAGTGTCCCTGTGTCCCTGTGGGATCCCAGTTCTTCCAAGACCCCTGCCACCACCCGTTCCTTCCTTCTGCCCTTTCTGTCGCACTCCTCCCCACTCCCTGCCCTCCTCTCCCTCGCTCGACTCCTTTCCCCACTTTCTTTCCTGTCCCTTGGAACCAAGAGCTGGAGGCCCAAGGTCTCTTTCTTTCCTGACAACCAACTGGGTCAGGAAGCCCTGCTATCGTCCCCGCAGGGCAGGGAGCAGGCGCTGCCCCAGAGGTGGGTCTGGAGGAGGGCGGGGAAGGTCACAGGAGAAGTGGGAAGCGGCTGGGCCAGCCCAGAGGGACCTCAGGGAGGGGGCCAGGAGGCGGGAGCTGGGTGGTCACATTTGTCGCCAGCTTCATGCTTTTGTGGCTGCGCTGGTGTTGAGGAGGCAGGCGCTCCCAGCAAGGCAGAGAACAACAAGCGATGATTAATTGCCCTTTTTAAATTGTAATTATGTCACTCACCAGAACCCGCGAACATTAATTCTCGATTTACAGAGTGAGTAATTGAATAATGAAGGGCTGCCTGTTTGTTGTGCTGTCTTCTCGCCCTGGCGCTTCGGCAGTGCCAGGCCCTCTGTCGCTCCTGGTCTTTGGATGGTGTCCACTCCCTGGTGACCGCTCATTGCCAGCTCATTCCTGAAAGACTTTTTTTTTTTTTTTTTTTTTTTTT
>NW_026000143.1:322588-353633 GCF_001458135.2 Marmota marmota marmota
AAAAGTTTTTTTTTTTTTTTTTTTTTTTTTGGTACCAGAGATTCTAGAGAGGCCCACAGAGGCCAGGGGAGTGCTGGAGGTACAGACCTCCAAGAAGAGAGAGGGGCACTGGTGGGAGTGAGTCCCTGAGGGCACAGTCTCCGGCACAGGGAAGAGCAGGGTCGCTCACCCAGGGAAGGGAGGCCCCAGCGAGGGAGGAGCAGCCCTTGGGCTCAGAAGTCTGCACCCAGAATGTTCTGAGCTTCCTCTCTCGTAGGCTCCATTCCTTGGGGTACAAGGTGTCACATTCTGTGGGTGGTGCTCCATTAACGTCATGCGTGTGTGGCACTGCACTGGGGTCTCGTTGTCATTCTGGACCAGGCTGTAGGAGAGGCTCCTGTTATGAGAACCCCCGTGGATGTCTGGTACTGAATGTGGGCCTCGGGTCTTGCCCCCGCCCGCTCCCCACAAGGATCCTTTATGCTCTTTGGTAAGGTCTGAGCGGGCTGCAGGTCATGCCCTTTCTTCTCTTTTCTGCTGTTTTGAAGTATCCTTGACCAAAAAAAAAAAGTGTGTGTAGTTAAGGAATACAGCATGGTATTTTGATCCCAGTCACTTTGTGTAATAATCCCACACTTAATTCAGACAGTCACCTCACCCAGTTGTGCTTTGGAGAACTGTTTTTGTTACTTTCATTTGGGTTAGGGTAAGAATGCTCAAGGTCTTGCCGCTCTCGGTGGCCCACGCCTGTCATCCCTGCAGCCTTGGAGGCTGAGGCAGGAGGATCGAAAGTTCAAGGCCAGCCTCAGCAACAGGGAGGCCCTAAGCAACTCAGTGAAACCGTCTCTAAATAAAATACAGAATAGGGCTGGGGAGGGGGCTCAGTGGTCTTTTTTCTTCCCCCCAGAAAAAGGGATGCTTTCTCAGTAAATTTCCAACATATAATCCATTATTAGCTAGACCTGCCATATTATTCATTAGATCTCCAGAACTTATGCCCTCATGTGGAAAGAGGGTACCCCTTGACCAGGCCCTCCCACCTGTCCCCCTCGGCTACAGGCAACCACCACGCTGAGGTTTCCCTGAGTTTGACTTTAATTTGACACATAAGTGAGGTCATGTAATACTTAACCTTTTGGCGACTGGCTTAATTAAAATAACATTGTATGATCATCTCAATAGATGCAGAGAAAGCACCCGACAGGATGTAGTACCATTCGTAATAAAAACTCTGTGCATTAGATATAGAAATCATGCATCTTAAGGGTACGCAGGCCGCGTGTGACAGGCCTGGCTGATGTCATGCTCCGTGGGAAAAGTGCAGGCTTTCCTTGAGAGGAAGTTGGAGAAGGAGGCCCACCCCCACCATTCAGTTCAGCACAGCGGGGAAGGCCTGAGCAAGGTAGGCAAGAAAAAGAAAGAAAAGATCTAAGTTGGAAACAAAGAAATAAATGGTCTAGGTTTGCAAATGGAATATTCTCTGCATAGGAGGTCCTCAAGACACCACCGGGGACTGTCAGAACAAATGAACAGCGCTAGAGAAGTCGCAGGTACAAAATCAGCTTCGGATCCTGGATTCTGTGTTTCTGGGCGCTGCCGGGAGCTCTCGGGGGAGGGAAAGGATCCCACTTGCAGCACCGTCGGTTGGGGCAGTTTTTCCAGGTGGGAGGCTGCTTGGTCCGGGGCGCTCAGCTGTCACTCCTACGGGATGCTGTGGAGGTGCGGCCTGCCGCTGTAGATGGGGACGTTGGCACATATGGAGATTCCATCTGTGACACCGATCTTGTCCTGAGTCTGGAGCAAGTGATGGGACACTCACAGGCGGGAGCAGTCCAGCTGCGCCTTTCCCTGGCTCCCTGATTCCATCACGCGTTGCATAGTGACGTCCACAGTGGTGGACCACAGGGGGGACAGTCCCCAAGGTCCCCTGGGCTGTAAGCCTCCTGTGGTCCAGGCATGCCTGGCCTCGGGACCTCCTGTGGGAACGCGTTGCTGCTGCTCGTGGTCATTCAAAGGCCAGTGACTCACCGGAGATTCAACCAAGAGATTTATTGGGGGGCTGCCCGAAGGGGAAGAGGACAGGAGGAGGGCAGAGAGCCTGAGCTTGCGAGCTTGGGCCTAAGAAGGGTCGCCGAGGCGACATAGCGGGCACTGATTGGCAGGGTGACTCAGGAACTGCGAGTGGACACTGTGTCCCGCGGGGATTGGTGGAGAGAACTTTTTGAATTTGGCGCCCTTCCGTGAGGAGGGGAGGAGTGGGGGGGTGGGGTTCCGTGGTGTTCTCGCGAGACCTGTAACATTCTCGCGAGACTTAACGTCCCGCGTCTCCCACACCCAGCGCGAGACCCGTGATATTCTCGCGAGACTTAACTTCCCGCGCACCTGCTGTGCTGCCCGCTGGGTGGAGCAGAGCACCTTGTGCCTGAACCGGAAACCAGGCCATGTCACCTGCTCACGTAGGACCAGGTTTCGTCTGTGCCGTCCTCTGGGGTGTGTCCTCGACTTATTAAGCAGGTCCGCTGGGGGCCTCCTGCCTCGTGTGGCCGCGGCTTGGCTGCGTCAGGAGGCCCAGGGCTGACTGGTGACTCGCACATCTGGGTCAGTGTGACCCAGCCTGGGAGGGTCCCCATGGGGGAGGTGGCCCAGAGGTGCGTTTCTCTGAACCGTCCCGTCACTGCACGGCACTGGACTGTCATAGTTCTTCTCTTGATCGGGATGTGGGGGAGACACGGTGCCTCGTGCGGAGAAGTCGCGAAGGTGGCCTCGAGGTGGCTTTCTGTGACAGTCAGTGGAGTGCCGGCACACAGGGGCGGGCCAGAGCCCACTCCCCACGGCACCCACTGCGGCGGCCTGTGCTCCTGCGGTGCCGCCTGGACCCCCAGGGGACGGGGCCTCTGCCTTCAGGGTCCCGACAGCCGGGTCCCCTCTGGCCTGGTCCGCGCCCTGGTGGCCTTCCCACGCTCTCCCGTAGGTGTCACCTGCTGCCCTCTCACCCTCTTTGTCCCACCCCAGGGCAGTTCACATCCCCCCCCCCCCCTAGACTCCTTAAGTGGTTCCCCCCCCTCCAAAATTATTTTTTTTCTTCCAAAATGATTTCCTTTCTGTATGAAGATGTTCCCTAAGAGTAGGTATGCAGTGAGCCGACCTCAGTTTCCTCCCCTGAGGTTTCATTTCCAGCTCATTCCTGAAAGACTTTTTTTTTTTTTTTGGTACCAGAGATTGAACCCAGGGGCCCTTGACCCCGAGCCCCGCCCCCAGCCCTGTTGGTATTTTATTTAGAGACAGGGTCTCCCTGAGTTGCTTAGGGCCTCCCTAAGTGGCTGAGGCTGGCCTCCACCTTGCGATCCTCCTGCCTCAGCCTCCAGAGCTGCTGGGATGACAGGCGTGCGCCACCACTAAAAGACACTTTCGCTTCATCACATGGTGGGGTCAACAATTCTTTTATTCCAACACTTGAGGAATGTTGCACTGCTCTGTTCTGGCCTCCATGATCTCTGTTGAGAAACCTGCTATACTTGGCATCCTTTTCCCATAGGTGATAGGGCATGTCTTTCTGGCTACTTTGAGGATTTTTCCTTTGACTTTCTTTGGCTCTGCTCAGCTTCTCAAATAATGTAGGGTTTTCTTCAAATTTGAGAAGCTTTAAACCTCTGTTTTCATAAATACATTTTCTGTATTCCACCTTCCTCCTTCCCTTTTGGGGCGCGAGTCATTCTTTGGATTTTGTGTTTTTCCTCCATATTTTTGCATTAAACTATTATTTTAAAAAATATAACTTATATATGTGTAAATTCACATTGTCCATTAACAATGAATACCCCTGATTCTTCTTCATTTTTTTAAATTTACTTGTTTTGCTGGAGAACTTCCTGAAGTAATTCTTTCAGAAGAAGTTGAGACACCATAAACTTCATCCTTTCTAATCACAAAATAGCATATATTTTTACAAGTTACCAAACTTCTAGGGCAAAGTAATCTTACCTCAATTCTCTGAAGATATTCCTCATGGTCTGCAGTACCTGCTGTGCCCAGGAGGCCTGTGGCTCCTTATCCTTTCTGCACTTGCTCGAGTTTCCCAGAAGCTTGGGTTCTATCAGTGTCCCGCTTTGGTGTCCCGGCCACCAGTCTTGGGAGCAGGACGTTAGGTACTGATCGCCGTGAGTGTGGCCCTAGGACCCTGCTCAGTAATTAAACTGTGGCAAATTGTTGTTAGATGGGGTCGCAGTGTGGGAAGCTTGCTGTCCCAGGAGAGGCATCCAGCGGCACGTGGACCGCTCTGCTCTTGCTTATTGTTGACATCACTGTGACCGAACATAATCTCCTGGACATTTTCAGCTAGAGAGATGTGCCTCGCCTGAGGGCCCGGGCCACCATATGGCAAGGGCCAGGAAAGCAGTGTGATTCTGCAGTGTGCCCGCAGGTGCCTCCACAGCTAGTCCCTGCACGTACTTCCTGTCCCCAGCCCCCGGGGACTCATGTCCTGGTAGAAGCCTGGAGGTGACTCACTATAGCACACAAAGATCCCCGAGCATCTCAGCCTAGTCCCAGTTCTGCCATTTACAGGACAAATCACCTGGAGCAGGACATTGACTCTGTTTCCTTTCTCTCTGGCATCCCGTGGTGGGAAGGTGTCACAAAACAGGTGTTATGAACATCCTGCGTGACACGTTGGCCATTGCCGAAATTGAGTTCTTTCCCTTCCTGGCTGGGTTCAAACTCGGGCGAGACCCATGTGTCACATTGGTTTTGTGCAGTAAGAAGACACCAGGGCAGAGGACACGAGCGCATCTCTGGGGGACCCTGCCTGGTTCTGGCTGCAGCGTGGTAAGGTGGTCTTTGGGGCTCTGCTTTGTGGAAGAGGAATTCACCCCTAGGATTTTTGTGTTGACGTCACATAGAGGCAAGGCCACCCGAGATCCCTGGAGGTTAAATGACGGTACTCAGCCTGACGCAGTGAGTGGCGTAGAGAAGGACTGTCATCTCTCAGCGCCTGGCCAGGTGTTCCGTAAGCCCTCTGCTCCTCTGGTCCCCAGAGACCATGTTCCCTGGGGAGCCAAATGGGGGCCTGGTGGCTCCTGGGCTTGAGCCCTGCGTTTATGTCACGGGGAGACTCCAGCTTTGGGCTGAGAGTGCGTGTGGTAGAGGCACAGCCCAGGGGTGACTTTGGTGGTGGGCCTGGAGTCCCCTGAGGGTGGAAGGAGCCCTTCGTCTCCCACCAGGCTGTGCAGGTGGGGCGCTCACCTGCCACAGAAGTGACTGCTCTGTGTTGTCCTGGGGATGAGCTCCTGCCTCCCCCACCCTCTTCCTCAGCCCCCGTGTGTTTCTGGGGACTGGCTTGCCACCATCTCCCTGGGACACAACGGGATGTTCTGAAGGAGGCTTTTACTCCTCGGAGGATCCTAATCCTCTGACGTGCTGTGGATGATCTCTGGTGAGACGAGCTCGCGAGGCCACACGGCCCGCTTAGGGGTGGCCCAGGGCAAGCCCCTGTCACCGTCAGGCTCCTGGATTAGGGCTGCCTTTTATTTGAATGATGGTAACTCCCCCGCATCCTCTGAGAGTCTTTCCCTGGGATCGGCTGCAGGAGCACTCGGGAGCTGTGGACTGAGCCCCTGTCTGCCCTTGGGGTGACTAGCCTCCACCTCCAGGGCCTCATGGGCATCCCGAGCAGTCAGGGGCAGGAGGCCCGTGTTGCTGGACCTCAGGGCCAGGAGGCCCTGTGGGCTAGCGCCACCAGAAAGCGGCCCCCCGGGACTCTTGCACCCCAGCCCCAAGTTACCAAACTTCCAGGACAAAGTAATCTTACCTCATTTCTTTGAAACTGTTTCTTGGCTATCTCGGGGTATCTGGGGTCGCCCAGGAGGCCCTGCGGCCCTTTATCCTTCCCTTGGCCACTGGGGCGGAAAGTGGGCAGGACGGGAGGCTCTGCAGCTGGTGGAGAGGGAGGAAAACGTCCTGTTCTTCATCTTCCTTCCATCAGTGCTAAGGAAAGGTGATGGTGGGGGTGACCATGATGATCGTGACAATGATGATGCCATTGTCGTTGTTGGCCGAGAGGAGAGGACTATTGAAAGACCACGGGAATAAACGGACCTTCCTCGGGTGATAAGGCATTGCAAGAAACTAGACCCTCCTACATTTGACCTTTAATGTCCCGGGAAGTTGATATTTTCCTAAAATTATTGAACAGACTTTGAGTCTTGGTTTGAGGGAGGTAATCTCCAGGTGGGTCTGTTTCTGGGCCTTTTTTTGTTTGTTTGTTTTGTTTTTGTAGATGAACACAATGCCTTTATTTTATTTATTTTTATATGGGACTGAGGATCCAACCCAGTACCTCACACACGTGCAAAGTAAGCGCTCTGCCACTGAGCCACAGTCCCAGCCCCTGTTTCTGGTTTTTTATTCCCACTTACTTGTGGGTGGAAACTAATATGCTAGGGGTAAACTGACACCCTGAATCCACCATGGGACTCCAGGGAAGTCCCCCCCCCACCACCTTAGGACATATTTTTATTTGCAAACATGTTTTTTAAGTACAGAAGTGACCCATGCTTTTAAAAGACACAATACAGCAGATATGGTGACACACACCTGTCATCCCAGGGGCTCGGGAGGCTGAGGCAGGAGGATCACAAGTTGGAGGCCAGCCTCAGCCACTTAGCAAGGCCCAAGCAACTCAGCAAGATCCTGTCTCTAAATAAAAATATAAAAGGGGTTGGGGACGGGGCTCAGGGGTTAAGCACCCCTGGATTCAATCCCTGGGACAAAGAAAGAAAGTTTTCAAAATTCCCAGAAGTGCATGATATTTAAAAAGCCCGCCGGGGCCACCGCCAAGATCACCATGGAGAGGGGTTCATTGGAATCCTTCCAGACTAGTCTTTAACTCCTCTGCTCCTCGGAAGCCTCCAGAGCTGAGCCCTGCCACCTGGGAATTCCACCTCTCCCCCTCCTGGTGCTGCACGGGGCTGCTCTGGGAAGGAGGAGGAGGAGGGGGCCTCTCGTCCTCTGTCCAGGGAGGATGTGGGAGAGATGAGAGTCTCCCCAGCTGTGCTTTTCTCCCGCAGGCCTCACGCCTGTGCTGCCAATGTGTATTTAATAAGATTTCTCTCTTTAAAATAAAAAAAAAAAAGTCTGTAATTTTTGTTTTACAGTTTGAAGCACCGAGTGATAATGGAGGGGGTGGGAGGGGAAAGCAGAGGGGGTGCCAGCGCCTCCACCAGGGCTGAGCCCCGCAGAGGGACAGGGCGCAAAGGCTTCCCTGTCCTCCCAGGTGCCAGGGCCACTGAGGGTGAGGTCCCCTGCTTCACCTCCACAGCCAAGTTCAGAGGGCTTCGGGTGGGTGCGAATGCTCTCTCTCTTCCTTTACTGACAGCGTCGCTGTCACAGCCAGTCCAGCCTCCACTGCCACCGTGGATCCACACCTGGCCCCTCGTGCCAGCCTCTAGGCTCCTGGAGTCCAGGCCAGCGCCCCCCCGCTGTCCTCCTGTCTCTTGTGGTCAGGGAGGGCCTCTGGCGTCCAGGTGACAACTGCTCACCACAGGCAGACATTTGCTGAACTCGCCCAGGTCTTCGAGCCTGTCCTGCCTTGCGCCCCACTCTCCACGGCCCCAGCGCCTGAGTCATCCGAGCTGGAACGATGCTCAGGTCCTGGGATTCCGAGTTACTTTGTGCCTGGCACAGTTGATGCTGTAGCCTGAACCACCCCATGTCTGTTTTCCCCAGGTCAATAGGGAAGGTTCTGGATTAACCTAGAGAGACTCCAGGGCTGGCTGCATGCACCCCCACGGCCCCTCAGTTACTGCTTTTCAGGTGTGAGGTGTCCCCAGAGCTCATGGGGAGACAGTGCAGGAGGGTCCAGAGGAGTGAGGGGTGTGAGGCCTGAACCCCAGCAGGGAATGGCTCCCTGGGGGTCCCCTGGTGGCCCCTGGAGGCAGGTGGGGTGTGATGGAGGAGGTGGCCCTGGGGCCATGGCTTGGGGTCTCTCTTTGTCCCTGGAGAGTGGAGTCTCTGCTCCCTGGTCCCCATGGGAGCTGCTCCCTCCCTACACTCTTCCTCCATGATGTCCTGCCTCCCCTCGGCCCAGGCAGGAGTGGGGCTGCCGTATGTGGACTGGGACCTGGGACACCCTGGGCCCCAGATAGACTTTCTCCTCCAGAACTGGCCTTGTCAGGCCGGGCAACAGAACCCCACGCTTGTCCCCGTGCCGTTCCTCTGCTCTCCCCTACAACACGGGCTCCCTGGAGGCACGTTGTGTCAGTCACTTCTGAATCTCTGTCCTGTAGCCAGGAACTGGGCAGGGACCAAAAAAAGGCTCTAAATGAGTGTGGGGGCTGGTCTCCTGCTGTCTTCAGTGGGTGTGGGCACTGAGAGAGCCGGGGACAAGCCCAGAGGGCACGGTCACCAGAGGAGAACTGGCAGGGTGAGCTCTGGTGGGCCTGAGCTGCAGGGTTTATCCAGCCCCTTTGTCGTGGGCTCACCTGTGTAGTCCCTTGGTGTTTCTGCTCACAGCTCTCCTGTGTGAAATGTGGCTCCATCTTGCTTTAGAAAGTGAATCAAAGCCTGAAGAAACGACTGTGCCTAGTGGGTTATGGCAGGGCCAGGGCTGAGAGGAGACAGCCTGTCCCTGACTGGTCACCTGGCGGCTGTGGTCATCCAGTGGCCTCTCGTGCCGGGCTCCCCACGTGCTCTGCCTAGGGCTCCACAGCGTAGCTCAGATCAGGCTGGGCCTTGCGTCCTTTCCCTCTCAGGTCAGGAAAGTCAGGTTGCAGAGCGGCCAAAAGAAGAGACACGCAGGATAGTAACACTGAAGCGCCAGGTCACACCTTAACGCTGTGTGTGAACATGCTTGTTCACTTACCAAGACGACCCAGGTGTTCTCACCTCGGCACGTGGAGGGCTGCGCTTTAAAAGTCTGTAGTGCTTCCTGGTTGTCGTGCAGACTTTATTTAACCAGTTTCTATTATTAATTTGTTCTCAGTCGTCAATGTTGATGTCAACACTGTGCCAAAATAGACCTGAATCTCCCTCTCTGCATCTTGGCTGCCTTTCTGCAGTGGGGGAGTGGTACTGGGTGTGGAGCCTAGGCTCGCTCTGCCCTTTTTACTTTCGATTTTCAGACAGGGTCTTGCAAAGTCACCCAGGCCAGCCTTGAACTTGGATTCCTCCTGACCCCAAGTAGCTGGGATCACCGGCGTGTGCCACCACGCATGGCCAATCCTGGCTTCTTTTGCTCATGATTTTCTTGAGGTCGAATTGCTTCAATGACGCTGCTTCATGAAGTCGCCGGCACAGTCACAATCGCGGTGTGAACCGTAGGATCACTAAGGAGGCCTTCAGGAGAAATACCCCGTGTCGTATTAGTTTCGTAGAGCTGCTGTAACAAGCGCCACCGACTGGGTGGCTGAGAACCACTGAGACCCACGGCCTCACAGGAATGACAGTCCCCGCAGCACGAAATCTGTGGGCACATGTGTTATTTCAGGCTGTTCTCCTTGCTTCTGGTAGCTCCTGGCATTCCACCACAGTCTTCTGTCTCTTCTCGGGGCGTTGTCTCAGAACTGTGTGTCTGTTTGTCTGTCTACATTTCCCCTCTCTGTGAGGGTGCCCACCCTATGGGATCGGGTCCTCGTGACCTCCTTTTAACCTGATCGCTTAGGCAGAGATCTGATTTCCAAGTAAGGCCAGGCTCTGAGGTACTTGGGCTTCGGTACGCATTTCTGGGGACACAGTTCTGCCCATTGTCCTTGGGAAGTGACTGTCCCACTGGCATTTTAATCTAGCAACATGGAAAGTGGTTAGGCAGGAAGGACAGCGCACGGGCAAGGAAATGGGGAATTTGTGACTCCTTGGATGAGAGACAAGGGCCTGGCCTAGAGTGACAGTGGATTGGGAGGAACCATGGTCAACATGAGCTGGCCAGGAGGACTCTAGTGACAAGGGTGTGAGCCCAAGGGGGCCGGGGCAGGGACTAACTGGCATAATGAACCCAACCACGTACCTGTGCTCCCTCCCTGGGGACAATTAACAGGAGAGCCAAGACAGCGGAGGGGGTGACGCAGCAGAACCTGAGAGCCTGCAGGGGACCTGCAGATGGGTAACTGGCTGAGTGGCCTGCGCGTGGGATCACCACGCTGCACCACATCAGGGCGGCCACAGGGAGTCCCCAGTCAGGGGCCCAGGCTTCTCTGGAAGTTGGGGTGCAAGTGCACCAGAGGACGGAAGCTTCTGGGTTCATACCGTCTAAGAAGCAGCCAGATACCTGTCCCACCTGTGTGGGGTGATGGTGTCTCCTCCAGGTGGTCACCGAGGAGATTAGGAGCGAAGGGTTCTGCAGGCATAGTGGGGGGCAGGAGCTTCAGACCCAAGATGGGGACACCTGCCCTGCCCGGAGCGTCGCGCCTCACTCCTCCCAGACAGCAGAGCAGCGGGTCTCGTTATAGGAGGTTGAAGAACCCACGGGGACAAGCCCCCCGGACACTGAAAGCTGGCAGTTCCTCGGTAAGTGTCCTGACAGCTCACCCGGCCAGTCGGCAGAACGTTCCAGAGAGACCAGCCCTGCCATCGGTTGGCTATTGCTTCATTCTTAACTCTGAGGTGACAGCCTCATCGAGGGACCGTTTGATAACTTCCGCTAACAAAATTGAAGTATAAACCAATATAAATACAGACCAAGACCTCAGCCCCTGTAGCTCCAGATGCAGAGATAACGAACAACATACTGGAGCAGGAGAAAAAATCCTCAGATAAGAGAAAACATTGTATTCATGAAATAAGAACAGGAAGCTGTCAAAAATAATGCTTAGAGAAAAGAACTCTTAGAAATAAAAAATACGGCGCTAGACAATTCACGACAAGGGCTAGAAACTGGAATTGAGGAATGCTCCCAGCAGTCAGAACCCAGTGACAGAAAATACAGAGATGTTAGGGAAAATGCGAGACTTGGTTCAGAAGGCCACACTGCCTGGGGCTGGGGCTCGGGCCCTGGGTTGCACCCTGCACACCACATAAAGATAAGTAAAGAAAGGCATCGTGTCCACCTACAACTAAAAAAAAGAAAGTCAAGCTGTCCCGTAATAGGACCAACGAGGGTTCACCATGTTAACATTGGTGACCAAGTTCCAATAAAGCACAGGCCAGAGCCGCAGGTCACTGAGCCCTGGCTGAGGACATGGAGGTCTCGTGGTGTCTGTGGGCTCCGCTGGGTCGGTGGCTCTGGGCCTCTAGCAGACTTCAGCCCCGACGCAGGTTAGGGCCACTGTCCTCTGAATCGCTGGCTGGAGGACAGTCTGCCTCCTCCCTCACACAGGGGCTGCAGGTCTGACGGAGGGTCTCGGTCCCTGGCACTTGGCTGTCTCCATAAAGCAGCTTTATCAAGGAGAGGAGAGCATGGGTGTGACAGAAGCCAGTCTGGGGCCATGTCATCGTGGACGTGATTTCCCTTTTACCACATTCTCTTTTTAAATATGGACATCAGGTCCAAGTCCTCGTCCAAGGGGAGGGGATCTCCACTACAAAGACACAAATACCCGATGACGGGGATCTCGATGGCCATCTTAGAAGGCTGCGTGACTCGAGGAAACCAAACAGGTTCTCTAGAGAGAATCGGGGTCCTCAGCAGAAATCCTGAAGCCACAAGACATGGAGCAACCTCTTTAAAATTCCAGAAATAATAATAATAATTAATTCTAGAGGAAACAAGTTATTCTAGAAAGGAAATACAGGTACTCGTTACATGACTTGGCTCAATGTGAATAGTCTCGCCACAGCCCCACCCTAAGCACTAAACCCTGAGCTCTACAAATTGTGTGATCAAGCCAGAGGGATTGCAGGGGATGGAGATGAGTGTATGGAAGCGAATCCTCTTCTTTCATGGTAGGGATTCAGGAGCTGGAGACTCAGAAGAGCGGCACATATGGCAGAAAAAATCTAAGTTGGACCTGGGGAGCAGGGACAGATGGGCCACACACTATAGTTCGTGGCAGTGGGCTTTATGTACTACTTGATGTTGATAAAAAGAAAATTTTCAGCCAGGCACAGTGACACACACCTATAATCCCAGCAGCTTGGGAGGCTGAGGCTGGAGGATCACAAGTTGGAGGCCAGCCTGAGCAAACTTGAGGCCCTAAGCGACTCAGCGAGACCCTGTCTCTAAATAAAATACAGAATAGGTCTGGGGACGGGGCTCAGGGGTCGAGGGCCTCAGGGTTCAATTCCCTGGTACCAAAAAAATTTTTTTCTTTTAGCAGGGAGATGGGTTCTAAATACAATGTGGTATCCTGACTTGAAGGCTGGAAGAAAAAATAAAAAGGACAATAGTAGAAAAACAGATGAAATTTGGAATCGCCTTAAGTTTCATGGATAGTAATAGTAAAATGAGTTCCTCAGTCGTGACAGAGGCATCGTGGGTCAGCGAGACGTGGTCCTCGTGGAAGCTGCTGAGAACACACACGAGCTCTGGATTATCCTTACTTTTTTTTTTTCTTTTTTCTTTTTTTTTTTGTAACTCTAAAATGATTTCAAAACACATTTTGCTGTGTGTGTGAACATATCACAATGAATGCCACTTTATATATAATTGTATTGCACCAATTAAATAAGTAGAAGGGAGACCAGGGGAAGGAGGAGGGGACAGAGGAGGCAGTCCTGGGGACGAAGTGGAGAGAGTCATCTGCGTGATCGCTCGTTTCACGGTGAACCCCCCTATTATGCACCCATAAAACATAATTAAAAACAGACCAGAGGAAGAGACTCCGTATGGATGCTCTCGAGCTACTGGACGGATGACAGGTGCTTCCTGAGCCGGGCACCCCACCCAGCAGGCTAGCTGGGTGGGCAGGCGGAGGAGAGACCCCTTTGAACTTGATGGCCGGTGGGTCGGACCCCCAGGTCAGAGGCAGCGTCAGGCACCAGCCATGGATAATTGGTTTGGAGCAGACGGGCTGTGGCTGCAGAATGCATGTGAAACGAGAAGAAGAGGACCCGCGACAGAGCGCTAACGAGCACCCTAAACATGGGGGGGAGTGCCACCTTGGCTCCCGGCTCCTGATTACACAGGTGGCCCCTTTTGTCGCACTCCGCTTTACTGTGTTTTTACAAATCGGGGGTCTGTGTCAACTCCGCGCCAAGCAGGTTTATCGGCAGTGTTTTCCCAACAGTGTGCGTTTGTCACTTCCTGTCCTGGTGTCACGTCGTGGCGACTTCACGCAGCATGTCAAGCGTTTGGAACATCGTATCTGTTTTAGTGACCTGCCATCAGCTGTCTTTGGTCTTGAGCCACATCTACATAGGTTAGCGGACCTGATAGAGAAATGTGTGTGTTCACATCGCCCCACCACCTGGCCAGCCGTTCCCCTGTCCCCTGCCACCCCCACACACAGACACAGACACCTTCTCGGGCCTCCTCCTTTTCTGAGATACAACAATTTTGAAATTAGGCCCATTAATAACACTGTGGTGGCTTCCAAGTGTTCAAGTGAAGGAGTGGTGTGCGTGGGTCACTCTAAAGCACAAGTTAGAGGTGAGAGGTGGCTCGAGAGGAGGGCGTCCTGGGAGCTGGGCCTGGCACCAAACAGTTAGCCCCATCACCAGTGCAAACCATTAGTTCCTTTTTTTTCTTTTTTGGTACCAGGGATTGAATCCAGGAGTGGTTAACTACTGAGCCCTGTCCCCAGCCCTTTTTATGTTTTCATCTAGAGACAGGGTCTTGCCAAGTTGCTTAGCGCCTTGCTCAGTGGCTGAGGCTGGCCTCCACCTTGCGATCCTCCTGCCTCAGCCTCCAGAGCTGCTGGGATCACAGGTGTGCGCCACCGTGCCCGGCTCAAGTCTTATTTAAGAGACACATTTAATGAGACAGCAGCTGCCACAGAGAGTGACTTCTTTGATGGATCTTGGCAAAGTAAATTGAAAACCTTCTGGCAAAGACTCACCATTGTGGATGCCATTAAGGGCCTCTGTGATTCATGGAAGGCGGTCAGAACACCACCGTTAGTAGGAGTTGGGGAGCAGGTGACTTTGTCCTTCATGGGTGACTTGGGGTGTGGGGGTTTCAGGGGTGAGTGAAAGTGGTGGGAACAGCAGGAGAACTGGAATGGAGCCCGAGGTCAGGACGGACTTGCTGCGGGCTCATGGCGGAGCTGCAGTGGGTGAGGGGGTGCTTCTTGCCTCGAGCAGTTTCATGACATGGGAGTGTCCCTGGTGAGGATGCTGTGGTCATCACTGAAAGGACAACAAGAATGTAGAACAGTGCAGACACTTAGCTGATAAAGCAGGGCCCGGGTTTGAGAGCGTGGACTCTTAATTTTAAAAGGGGTTCTACTGTAAAAGGCTACTAAATAGCATCACATGCTGCAGAGAAGTCCTTTGTGAAAGGAATCAATTTGATGCGACAGGCTTTGTTGTTGTCTCATTTTGAGAAATTGCCCCAGCCACCCCAGTCTTCGGAAGCCATTGGCAGTGAGACAGGACCCTCTTCCAGCAAGAAGATTGTCAGTCCTGAAGGCTCAGATGACCATTAACATTTTTAACAATAAAGCATTTTTTGTGGGTGGGGGGTGGGGGTGCACCAGGGATTGAGCCCAGAGGCACTTAACCCCTGAGTCCCCTCCCCAGCCCTATTTTGTATTGTACTTAGAAACAGGGTCTCACTGAGTTGCTCAGGGCCTTGCTGTTGCTAAGTCCAGCCTCTAACTCATGATCCTCCTTCCTCAGCCTCCCGAGCTGCTGAGGTTACAGGCGTGTGCCTCCGTGCCCCCCAACAATAAAGCGTTTTTAATTGAGGTATGGGCATTGGTTTGGGGGTAACAAAATGCTAGACACACTTCACAGATGACTGTGTAGTGGAAACATAAGTTCTGTTCACACTGGGAAATCAGACATTCACATGACTTCCTTGATTCGGTACTCACTCTATCGTGGAAGTCTGGAACCGAACCACAATCTCTCTGTGATACGCCTGTGGTTCTTTGTATCGACTCACTAATTTTGGGTGAAACGTGTTATTGTGCTTTTAAATAATATTTTAATTCTAACCAAGAGCTCCCAAGGGGGCTGGGCTGGGGCTCAGTGGTAGAGCTCTTGCCTAGCATATATGAGGCACTGGGTTCCAGTCTCAGCACCGCATATACATAAATGAATAAACTAAAGGTCCAGCAACAACTAAAATAATTTAAAAATAAAATAAGAAGTATTGAGCTCAGAATCCTGTGGCAGCCGTGCAGTGCCAAGTGCACCTTGCCTTGCATGTAACAGGGACTTGCATGTAGTGTGGACTGTAGCAACGGAAGTGGGAGCACTGCGCCCCGGGGGTGTGGGGGGAAGAGGATCATCCAGCTTCTGTGCATCGCTGTGTAGTTGACACAGTGTCTTATTGTTGTAGATCAGAAATCCAGAAGGTCTTGACTGTTGGCAGCTGATCCTTTCCTAAGGTCTGTCGAGGAAAGCTGGCCTGCAGACCACTTCCTTCACATTCTCTGGTCCCCAGTCCTGCGAGCATGGCCACTTTCCACCCTTCACGTGTCTCAGACCTTGCTCTGTGTGCTTGATGGTGCCCTGCCCAGCAGAGTAGCAGCAAGCTGTCTCATGAGACTGTTGACAAATCTGAACCAAGGACGGACGCCTGCATGGTCCTCCTTAGGAGATCCCCGTGCCCCGGAAGTCACTGGCCTGCGGATGGGAACGGAAGGCAGCCGCTGGACATTCAGTTCATTGCTTCAAGGAACTTTATCTCATGGCTGTTCTTTGTCTTTAATGACCGTGTCACGGGGAGCCTTCCAAGTGAGACCATGCAGCCCTTTGACATGGCGGCCCATAGACAATGCTTCTAGCCTAGAAGAGTCATCCATCCTGGAGGATCTGCACTTTACGCAGGCTCGCCACACCTGATAAGGTGAATTTAGCCTTTACTTCTACCTCTGTCCTGCTGGTGGTGGGAGGGAAAGAACATGGCTTCCCCCTGCCCTTTGGTACCAGGGATTTAACCCAGGGGCACATGACCACCGAGCCCCATCCCCAGCCCTTCATATATATATATATACAGAAGCCAGAAAAAGATGCTGTTGCCAACTTTTAATACAAAGCTGATAACTGATCATGGAAAGAACACTGGTAATATTCTACACACACACACACACACACACACACACACTATATTTATTAGAGACAGGGTCTTGCTGAGTTGCTAGAGCCTTGCTAAGTGGCTGAGGCCGGCCTCCAACTTGCGATCCTCTTGCCTCAGCCTCCATAGTGGTTGGAATTACAGGTGTGCGCCCCCGCACCTGGCAGAGCCTAGCGTTTAGTATCTTAGAAGAGAAAAACTCAAAGCCTATAAGGAAGTTTATGGAGCTACAGTTTTCCAATCTTGTATCTTTGCAATTTTTTTTATAAATCCAAACATCACAGTGGCACTTTTCCAAGGCGTTCGAGCCTATCATCCATCCTCCATAAAGTCTTACGAATACTGAATACTTGCTTTCCTGGAATGTCATTGGCCACTTTCCTGAGGGTCCCAGTGTGCATACTTGCGGGCACAGATCTGGTTTGCCTCCCCGCTTTCTCTGTGTGGCCTCGTCCAAATGTTTCGTCTGCATCTGACTTTGAATTTGGAGCACAGCAGTATTACCAGGCTCTGCACATGATCAGTTATCAGCTTTGTATTAAAAGTTGGCAGCAGCGTCTTTTTCTGGCTTCTGGCACAGCCAGAGAATGCTTTCCTGTTTATGCCCCTTGAGCTGCGTCTCCATTTTCGGTTTAACTTTTACGATGCTACTTTTTGTAAAGACTATTTCTTCTCTTCCCTGTTGATAGTCACCTTGGGATATCTATCTATATCTATGGATGTCCCAGTCCATGTGGTCTCCTGATCCTGGAAGTGTCCTCCTGGAAGGACTGGTGTTTGTGACTTGCCTTCTTCCCCAGTGGGTTCTAGGCCGCCTGGGAACCTACAGTGATTCTGTGTTCATAATTTTGTTTATGTCTTATAAATCTGATTAGATCTGTAAAAGTGAAAGTGTGAGCCTGAGTCTTTTTTAGGGACTCAACATGGGGTTGTGGAAAAATCTAGACTTTAAAATCAGAAAAATAGTTCAGATATTTTGCGTGAAATTCCTTTTGTATAGTGAACAGTAGGTCTCTGAGCCTTGAAATTCGGGGTTCAGAACTTCCTTTTGCCTTTTATGGCTGGGTGGCTTTGGGTAAGCGGGGCCCTTTCTTTGAATCTTGGGTTTTTCATCTTGTAGAAGGAATGTGCTGTCCCCACCCTGTTCACCAGGAGAGAGGGAATTGTAGGAGATCAAATAGATTGTGAACAGACTGTTCCAAATTCCGGTCAGTGAATTACATTGCTGCCACTGTTTTGACACGTGCTAGGGCCCTTTGTGTTTTAAGAAGATACGATGTGGTATTGGGACTTCCCTACCCTGTAATCCCTGGGGGAGAGGACGGAGCAGAAGAGACGTCCAGTGCAGAGCATCTGTTAGGTCCTGACCACGACTGCAGTGCTGTCACCCCAAATGAGCTCCTTGAATCACAAACACCTTTGAGAAAAGCATTAGCTTTTTATTTTTATTTTGGTATCAGGGATGGAGCCCAGGGGTGCTTAACCACTGAGCCACACCCCCAGCCCTTTGTCATATATTTATATACATATATGTTATATACAAATATTTATATAATTTTATTTTTCTTTTTTAGAGGTAGGATCTTGTTGAGTTGCTTAGGGCCTCACTGAGTTGCTGAGGCTGGCCTCAACTTGCGATCCTCCTGCCCCAGCCTCCTGAGCCACTGGGATGACAGGTGTGCACCGCTGACTGCTTGCTTTTGGAATAAGAAACCAGAGGCTGCATCATTGAGTTGAGGCTTCCTCCAGACACCCAGGGCTGGCTGGCAGGGGGTCCCAAGCTCCTGACCTGTGCATCATGCCTGGAGCCCAGGGCCCACTCCTATTAGGGCTTTGTTCCCTTTCTGGTAGAGACCTTGAGCCCTTAGGCCCGCCCCAGAGGCACGGAACCAGTTATCTTGAGACAGGAGGCTGTTCCTGTAGGGACCCTCAAAGCCTCAGTCACTTGTCAGTCACCTGCCAGGAACCTGTTCCTCCCAGATCTCAGTGTCCACCCAGATGGAGAATGACATGGAGAAGGGCTCAGGTCCAGCTTGGGGGTGCGGCTCTCCCCAAGGCATCGCTGAGATTACTGTACCAGGAATGGGGGTTCGGCTGTGCTAGGTTCTGTGTTTCTAGATTAAAGTGGCTTTTCCATGGGCTGCTGAGACACAGGTGGCCAGAAAGGGAACACAGACCTGCGGAGAAGAGGGAGGAGACTTGGGTGTGTCTCATGAGGGTTGGAGGTGGCTCTTTGTCCCTCTGTGCCTCCAAGGGCGTTTGTGTGTCTCCGCTGAAGCACACACAGGAGGGAGCTGGTGACTCTGCCCCAAACCCCACAAGACTTGGGTGGTGACGAGTAGAGTGTCCTGAGTTTGCTCGGCCTCCGTGAGCACTGGACAGGAGGGGCAGGGGGCCTGTCCCATCCACAGATGCGCCCTCAGTGGCATGAGCGAGAGAGGGGACTCTCACTTCACACGCCCTCGGGGGACCTGGCATTCCAGGGAGCTTGCTGTGCCCTGTTCTGTGACAGTGGGCAGTCACCTCCCACCCTCCTGGGCAGCTCCTGACCTGTGAGTGCAGGGCGCTGGCTGCCCTGGCCACCTGCCTGAGTTTGGGACTGAGAGTCAGGAGGCAGCGGGGCCTGCAGAGGGGACGGGCGCAGTTTGTCGTCTTCCCTTTACCATCGAGTGTGTTGGGGTTTTGCCCATGAGTCCCAAATTTCCAGGCTAAGGCTGTGGCTCAGTGGTAGGGCGCTCGCCTAGTACGTGTGAGGCGCTGCGTTCAGCCCTCAGCACCACGTAAAAATAGATAAATAAAATAAATGGTACTGTGTCCATCCACAACTAAAAAACAAGGTTCCAAATTTTGATTTGTACAATATTTCATCAGAATTGAAACAAGGACCTCAAAATAGGCTGGAAACCCTGCTCTAGAGCTGTCTGTGTCATCTGGTGGGTTCTGTGATATTAGAATGGCTTTATCACACACAGCTATATCAAACATGGGATTTGCTTTTCTTAGTGTATCATCTGTAACATTGAGTTTTTCTGGGGTACGTTCTGGCTGCCTCTGACCCTTCCTCCTCTCCTGCCCTCCCCCCTCAGCAGGCCTGCTTCTCCTTTCTCTTATTTGCCACCCCTGGGTGTCCTCCTCAGAGTCTCTTCCGCATTCCCTACTTGTCACAGTCTCCCCAGGTCCAGGTCCCTTGCCACCTAGAGCTGTGGAATGTGCAGAGGGCAGAGAAGCCTGGTTTTGAATCCTGATTTGGCCACTGCTCACCTGGCTCTGTGGACAGTCCAGCCACCCTCCAGAGCCTCTGTCTCTGAGTCGAGTGGGACACTCGCCCTGGTGGCCTTTGGTGGCATGAACGAGATGACCTGTAAAGCACAGAAGGACTGGCAGTGAGAGGTGCTTGCAAACATTTCCTTCCTCTCTGCTGACTTCCTTCTAGATGGTTCTCCCAGCCTCCCAGCTGCAGGCACTGCCCTCCTGGGGAAGCCTATGCGTGGGGAGGGAATCCGCATTCTCCGCCTTTACTGGGACTCCGCAGGTGAGCTTCTCTTCGTCCCCACACCCAGGTGCCCTGGCAGCGTTTGACTTCCTGTCTTCACCAAGCCAGCCCCGTCCGTCCCTCTCTGGACTCCTTGTCCCACGGGCTTGTGAGAGTTCTGCGTCCTCTCCGGGGTGGCCAGCCCGCCTCTCCCCCGTTCATGTGTCTCACCTGCACTGGTCTGGACTCTGTATTAAATGTATTTTTACCAGAAAATAAGCGAAGGTACATGAAGCGATGGCCTGCCGTGTGGGCCGCGTTCTCTAATGCAGATCGCCATGGCAACAGGGTGGCCTTCACATTTCACCAGTTAAGAGATGAACTCTTCTGCCCACTCAAGCTGAGCCGATTGGCCACCGTCTCCAGGTCCTCTGTGCAGCAAGTCTCTTCCTGAAAGGCGGTGGCCCTCATTACCAGGGACCTTCCCTCAGCAGGGGACTGTCACACACGCCAGAGCCTTGGCTTTTGGAGGTGGAGTCCTAAACCCCTGGATCTTACTGGCATAAGGTGCACCAAAGGGCAGCATCCGTGGTCAAAATTCAGCTTGTGGGACCTGCTGGGATGACAGGCACGCGCCACTGCACCTGGGTTCCATATTTTAATTGTCATCTCTTATTGTCAATTGTTTTGATTTTAATTGTCTAATTCCACAATATTTCCACACCATTCCCCCCAATCCCATGCCTCTCAGTCCGCAGTAACTCCCATCCCCCAACGCCACCCGTGGAAGCCACTGATCTGCTCTCTGACCCTGTGGATTGGCCTGTTCTGGACAGGTCCTGCAGGTAGACTCTTCAAGCGAAGCCTTTGTGTCTGGCTTGGTCAAAATTCAGCTGAGCTTCCTGTTTCCACGGTTCATCCGTGTTGTACCACGTGTGTGTTCCATTAAATGATATTGTATTTATCTGTTATCAATCGTAGACATTTGGCTTGTTGCCAAGGTCTGGTTTTCATGAATAGTGTTGATCACAACCCCCACAAACACATTTTGGACTGTGTAGTTTTAATTCTAGTCTCACTAGAATGACTCTGGTGATGGTAACTTGGGTTCAGTGTTTTGAGGAACTACCAGCATCTCGCAGAACGACTGAATTATCTTATTGTCTTATTACTTATTATAATATATCATAATAAAGTATATTATAATAATTATATGATAATATTATAATTATATCTTATTACTGTCTGTCCTTCTGGTGATGTGATCTCAGGGAGTGTGAAGTGATCTTTCTCTGTGGCTTTAATATGCATTTCCCTAATGATCAGTGATGCTGACATCTTCTCATATCCTTACTGGCCATTCGTCTTGTTTTCTTGGAGGGAATGTCTGTCCAGGGCCATTGACCATAGTAGGTTATTTGCCCTTTGTGTTGATGCATCTTTAATGTATTCTGGACACAAGTTTCTTAGGAGATACGTGCTTTGCAAATCCTTCCACCATTCTATAGAGTGGGCCTGAGGGATACAGTGAGCCCCAAATAAACTTTCCTTGTCTAAAATTGTTCTTGTCAGGTCTTTTGGTCACAGCAGCAAAAAAAGGTGACTGAAACAAAACCTAAGAGATTTAAGTTTTGACCAAGTTCATTTTATCTTTGGTCACGTGTGCTTTTGGTGTCATATCTAAGAATCTGTTACCAAGATCGCAAAGGTGGATTCCTGTGTTTTCCTCTAAGAATTTTAGTTCTAACTCTTACACGTAGATTTTTAGTTCATTTTGAGTTAGGTTCTGTATGTGTGGTGAGGTAGGGGGCCAAGTGCTTTCTTTTGCAAATGGAAATTCAATTGTACCCACATCATCTATGGAAAAGACTGTTCTTTTCCCCATTGTGAGGACTTGACACCCTGAGTGAATATCAATGACTGTAAGTATAAGGTGCTATTTTTGAATGCTAAGTCCATTCCATGAATTTCTATGTCTGCCCTTATGCCAGTGCCACACTGTCTTAAAGTCAAGAGGTATGAGTTTTCCAATTTTGTTCTTTTTCCGATGTAGTGTGGTTATTTGGGGGTTCTGTGGGATCTAATATGAAATTTTGATTTTTTTTTCTATTTTTGAAAAAAAAAAAAAAACGCAGCTGAGATTTTGCTAGGGATTACACTGAATCTGGAAGTCAGTTTTTTTAATTGTTCTCATTTACATCTGTGATTCACCGTGAATTAAATTTTGTGAAAGGTATCAGGTCGGGGTTCCTGTTCATTAAGATTATTGTTCCCTCACCAATTGCAGGAGACCTTGCCATTAATCACTTGACTACATACGCGCTGTCTCTGAACTGTATTCCGTTAAATTGGTCCATATTTCTTTCCTGTGCCAGAATTACTCTTTAGTCTTACGATAGGTCTCATTATCTTGCATATTGAGTCTCTACTTTAGTTGTTTTCTAAGATTATCCTAATTTTTGTAGATCATTTGCGTTTCTGTACCAGTTTTAGAATTAGCTTGTCACATTAGCATCTGCAGATGATCCTGGAGAGGATTGGCGTCTAACCCTCTGGAACCTTCTACCCACAGTCTGTCTGCTGCACCTTATCTATTGCTCGGACCTTCTTAGTAGTGTTTCACCTGTTTCTCTGCAGTGTTCTTAGGTCTTTTATGTTAGACATATTCTTAGGTGTTTTACTTTTGCTAATGAAAATATTATTGCTTTCAATTTTGTTTTCTTGGTTTTGGTTTTTGCTTATTGCTGATATATAGAAATAGAATTGACTTTTTATGTATCGACCTTAATTCTTGCAATCTTGGCATTTTTGCTCATTATTTAATGTATGATTTAGGTCTACATACACAGTGCTGCCATCCGAGACTCATGGCAATTTTACTTTTTCCTTCTTCCTGTTTAAAGGTTGGGATTTCTTTCTTTTTTTTTTTTTTTTTAATTTTGCTTCTTTTCTTAGCTTGTTGCTCTGTGAGGCCTCCAGTACAATTTTGAATACAAATTATCATATCAGCATTCTTCTCTTAATTGTAGACTTTTCGGGACGATATTCAACATTTCCCCAGTAAGTACCACATTGGCTGTGGGTTTTTATCAACACTCTGTCTGATTCCTGTTCCTACATTGCTGACAGTCCAGTTGTTTTCCAAGAACCAGTATTTGACTTTCTTGGCTTTTTAAATTATACGTTTATTTTCTGTTTCATCCATTTGTTTTTAATTCCTAGTATC
This sequence comes from Marmota marmota marmota, assembly GCF_001458135.2. Taxonomy (NCBI): domain Eukaryota; kingdom Metazoa; phylum Chordata; class Mammalia; order Rodentia; family Sciuridae; genus Marmota; species Marmota marmota. The sequence goes on from NW_026000143.1 coordinate 345,377, forward strand.
TTCTGTTCCTCTTGGGATTGTTTTACTCTTCTTTTTTCTCTGTTCTTGAGGTGGAATCTGAAGTTTTTTCTTTTAAACTGTTCTTTTCTAGCATATTCTTTTTTTATTTTTTTAATTGTTGATGGACCTTTATTTTATTCATTTATTCATATGTGGTGCTCAGGATCCAACCCAGTGCCTCCCACCTGCCAGGTAGGTGTTCCACCACTGGGCCACACCCGCCCATCCAGCATATTCTTTTAAAGCTACAGATTTTACTTCAGGCACAGCTTTTGCTTCATCCACAACTTCCATGTACATATTTTCATTATTATTTAACTCAATTTATTTTCTAATTCTCTCTTTTTTAAATTCAAGCCAGGAATTCTTAGAAGGATGTTGCTTCCAGACATTGGGGAATTTTCTGGGTATCTCACCGTCTCTGTGCTGTGGATTTCTGGCCTTATTCCGTGGTGGTCAGGGAACGTACTTTGTGATTTCAGTCCATGAAACTTATTGACCCGTGCTGATGGCCTCTGGTCGGCTCTGGAAAACGCTCCATTGTGTTGAAAATGGTGGGGCTTCGCTTTTGTTTTGGGGAGTTGCTGGTTGTGGTGTTCGGGTTCCAGGGGGCTCAGGCTGGTGGGTTGTGTCACTCAGGCCTCCGTGTGACCTTGTCCCATGTGCATGTCTCTCCTCCGTCCATCAGTCCCCAAGTGTCCCCTCTCCAGTTAGGCTGGGTGTTTCTCTTCCTCCCACTCATCACGTCGACCCTGACTTAAAGTGACACTAACTGAGAAATACTTAAATAATTAGTGGGCATCTTCAGCTGGGCCTGTTCATATGTGAGGTGGTTCTTCCTCTCTGGGAAGCGATCTTCCATCAGACGTCTTGCCCTAAATTCTTAACCTCCTCTAGATTCCTTTCAGCATTTGGTGTGTCTCTTTCTACCCTTTCATGTCCAGTCTTTTTATATTTAAAGATATGTCTCTTATAAACAGCATGAAATTGGTCCTGTTCTTCTCTTTCACTGGGTCCCGCGACCTCTGTGCCCTTCTCTCTCCTTCCCTCTGGCCGTGCTTTGCTTCTGTCTAAGATCATCCTTGACGCTGAAGAATTGGAGGACTAGCACCCAAGAGTACTCTGGGTAGACGCATCGTCCCGCAGTCTGTCCCCTCTTGCAGTGCTCTGCCGCCAGTCACCCCGCTCCTGATCGTCATTAGGAAATCGCCTCTGCAGAACCGTCTCCCAGGGCCGCCTGCAGTCGCCAGGCCCAGCCTTTATTTGAGAGAGTCCAGGCCGCAGCCAAGCTGGGATCATGTCACAAGAGGACTTTGGCCTGTCAATCAGGTCTCGCTCCTGTTTTCTCTTTGGATGGAATTGCACCAACCCCAATTCAGAACGGCTGCTTGATTCGGGGCGAAGAACTTGATCGAAGGCCCGTTTGTAAGTGGCGAGTTCATTGGTGGCAGCCTTGTGCCCGCAGCACCTGGGGAGTGACTGTCTGGGCAGTGAGGACCAGGAGACAGCTTCCAGCTTAGTGATTCAGCAAATGGCAAGTCCTCCGGAAGGAGCTCGGGTCCTGCAGCTGGCTGCCTTCTCCCGCGGGTGTGAGAGGACGCTGACAGGCCTCGCCCTGCCGTCACCAGCAGCGCGCCATGCGCTCTGTGGGTTACGTGATCACACCCTCGGGGTTGACGTGATGGGGGCTTCATTTTAACCCAAGTTTAGAAGGGGAAATGAGACCCAGAGGGACCATCTGTTATCTCAGGTCTTATATCTAATAAATAAAAAATGGACACTCAGAGCCACGTCCTCTGATCTTAGACGGTGCCCGTCCACCCAGTACGCTGACAGTAGCAATCTAGCAAATTCCCTCCATGGCGTGACTTTGTTTCCACATCCTCCCGTTTTTCCGCTGAAGCCAGTTTTCACAGGACTAGGACAAGCTCCAGCCACGGGCTGCGTGGAGGGAGCCGAGGGTCCTTGGGAAGGGACACCACGGCCTGAGGGGCCAGGACACTTCCCCAGGAAACCAGACCTGACACTTGAATTAAAAATAGGGTTGACAGGTGAAGGACACTGGGAGGGGCGGGGAGAGGGACGCCCACTAGGAAGGGGACCAGTCGCCCAGGAGTAAGAGCAGAATGGTTCGTGTCGGAGGAGAAGATGGGAGGGTGCGACCTGATGAGCAGGGACAGGTCACTCGGGCCCTTGGAGTCTGCGTTAAGGAGATTTGGGCTCTTTCTAGGGGCATTATGAAACCACAGAAGGCTTTATAAGCAGGGCAATAACATGATCAGATTTGTGTCTTAGGAAGCTTATTCCTGCAGCAGCTCAGGGTAGGCGGGGTGATGGGGGGGATACTTACAAAGCTGGAGGGCGGGAGGGAGTGCCCGGTGCTTGGGGACGCCACGAGACAGTGTATGTGGCTTGAGCCACAAGGGTCCTGGGAAATACAGGCAGCATGATTCAGGAGATGGTTAGTAGGAAAAGTCCCCCTGGGGTTGCTCTGGTTGAAACCAGGGTGGGGGGCTGTCCGGACCACCCCCCAGCCCTACCCTCAGCAGACCCCAGAACGCAGTCTGACAAACACCACCTGGTGGGGCTCGGGCGGGGGCTGGGCTTCACCGTGAACCTCCCTTGGGTTCTGGCGCTGAGAGCCTCTTCCCCCACTCCTTGGCCCGGTCCCTCTCAGTGTCTCCTCCCCTTGCCACCACGAAGATTGGGTCCCCAGACTGACACCCCTTCTCATTTCAGTCTGCATGTGTTCCCTGGAAGTGTCACCTCCTCCCTGGAGCTGGGCCACCCCATCAGCGGGCGCTCCTCACTCTGTACTGTGGAGGAGATGCACTTGACCTCCTCCCCGGATGCTCCAAGGGTCCCTGGAACTCAGGACCTGGCTTGGTCTCTACGGCCTTCCTGTGTTCCCGCCCCTCTGCCCCCACCCCTTTGCTACCATGAAAACTTGTCACTTTGCACATTCAGTCAGCAGCGCAGCCATTTGAGGGCTTTGTTGGTGTTGTCACCTGTTTTGTTTGCCTTGCTCAAGGCCCTCTCTTCCCTATGATGACTGGCACGTGGTAGAACCAATAAATGTCAGTGCCCGCAGGCTCTGATGAGTAGCCAGGGCTCGGCCCGAGGGAGGGGGCGCCCAGCTGTGTTAATGGTGATGATAACAGCTTCCCCTGTTCAAGGGAGCTCCCTCTGAGGTGTGGCGATCACTGTGTCTGGTGTCCCTGGGCTCAAAGATCGATGAACACGTAGCCTGTGCAAAAGGAGTTTAAGGCTTTGTCCTAGAGCTGGGGAATGAGAAGGTGGACGGAGTAGACAGTCACCAGGCGCTTGCTGTGGGCCAGGTATCCGTCACCATGACCACAGTGGTCCCCACAGGAACAGCGGGGCCTCTCCAGTTGCACCCAGGAAAATCAAAGCGCACTTGCTCTATGACTTGCCTGAGACCCTGGCTCCGGGGCTCCTTTACCCTCTGCCCATGTGACAGCGAGGGCCTCAGTTGGATGAGCTAGCTGTGTGCCTGCCGTTCTCAGTAGCTGAACTGCAGCTTGAGAGCAGGGGATGAGTTCCGCGCTTCAGGGTCTGGCGCGGAGTGCGTGCTGAAGACGGGGTGAGTGTCAGGAAGAGTGAGCAGAATGCTGAGCTAGGCATCCAGTCTGCTCCCCCTCCCCCTCGCGCCATCCTGAGCCATCCACTTGTTAAGTAGGTTACCCTCCTTTCTTTTCCAAGTCTGTTAAAGAGGGAGAACACCTCTTGCCTCCAGCCCCTAATAGATAAGCGATGAATTAATTAGACAAGTTGGCAGGGTTTTCTCTGCGCACAGCAGCCTGTGACATCAGGGCTTCCTGGCTAATGCCCAGGACCCAGCAGAGTGCCCCATTCCCTGTGGGCAGCCAGCAGCGGCCACTGAGGGACAGCCAGGCCAGGAGGGGTGCTGGGGTCCCTATCTGTTGGTATGCAAGACTTTGAAGGTAGACTGTGAAAGCCAGGGGGGGAGGAGGAGCAGCTTAAGAGGTGTTAGGTCCAGAGTCAGGTTTGCCATCTCCTGTGAAGGACATGCACATCTCAAGGATTGCTGATTCTCCATTTCCTGGCTCCTGGCCCCCACAAGAATTCTTTTTTTTTTTTTGGTGGGGGGGGGGTGACCAGGGATTGAACTCAGGAGTCCTCTACCACTGAGCCTCATCCCCAGCCCTGTTTTGTATTTTATTTGGAGACAGAGTCTCACTAAGTTGCTTAGGGCCTCCTTTGTTGCTGAGGCTCAGCGATCCTCCTGCCTCAGCCTCCTGAGTGGCTGGGATTACAGTTACGCACCCCCGCGCCCAGCCCAAGAGAATTCTTATCACTGCTTCTCTCGTTGCCTCTTGGATATACCAAAATATATGTCCTGGTCACATCTAGGGAGGCCTCGGGTCTTGGGCCCTTGCTGAAGCTGAGGGGAGGAGCCTTGTCTAAAGTTTAGACGTGGGCTTCCTGCTACTTGGGTACAGCCTTGGACCTTGGCCCGGGTTCTGGTGTCTTTCCTAGGGAAGTTGCTTGTCCCTTCCCACTGGCTGCAGCGCCATCCCCAGGTACCTGCCGTGTGTCCTGATTGGGGATGCCCAAGCCTCTGGCAACAGTTGGGACTCTGAATGCAAGAGTAGAAACCAGCTCTGGTTGATTAAATAAAAGGAGGTTACAGGAAACCAGAACTAACAGGCGGCTGACAGTCAGACCCAGAATGAGGTCGCGCTGGAGTCTGGGACGCAGGACTTCTATTTCACACCCGTCCTGTTGGGTGGGACAGGTGCCAGCCGTTTTAAACCTCTGGCGTCTCAGAGTGCCCTCCGGATGACCATGTGTGACCTTTGGCAAGAAGCAGGGTGCTTGCTCTGTTGGGGGCAAAGTGTGGTGGCATCAGAACCTGTGACGTGTTTTCTTCAGTCCCCTCGTGTCTAGGCCCTGCCTGCCTCCCCAAAGAGGCCCTTCTCAAAGCTGCCCCCAGCCACTCCATTCTTGGTGTCCTCCTGAGCCCCAGGAGCCTGCGTGATGTTCTAAAACTTTTTTATTATTTTCAATTGACACATAACGATCGTATGGCCTGTCCTGTCGGCAGCCCTCGGTGACACCCCTCCTCTCATCCCAGACATCGATCATATGTGTTTTCCTTTTTGTCTTGATCAGCCGAGCTAGGACTTTATCAATTTTGTTGATCTTTTCAAAGAACTTACTTTTGACTTTGTTGATTTTTTTTCCTATTGTTTGCTTTATTTCATTGATTTCCACTCCTGTTTTTATTACTTTTTTCCTTCTACTTATTTGGGGTTTAATTAGTTGGTTGGCTTTTGTTTGTTGAGCTTCTTAAATTGATCTATAAGCCAGGTACCGTGGAGCACGCCTGTAATCCCAGCTACTCAGACTGCGGTGAAGGATCACAACTTCAAGGGCAGCCTGGGCAAGTCAGTGAGACCCTGCCTCAAAATAAAAAATAACAAGGACTGGAGAGACAGCTCAGCAGTAGAGCACCCGTCAGTCCCCAGTACCGAGAAACAAACAAAGTACATCTCCAGATCATGGATCTGATCGACTTTTCTGTTTTTCAGGGGTGCTTAGCCACTGAGCTGCATCCCCAGCCCTTTTAATTTTTTATTTTGAGACAGGGTCTCACGGAATTGCCCAGGCTGGCCTCAGACTTGCCATCCTCCTGCCTCAGCCTCCTGAGTCACTGGGATCCTAGAATATTCCACCACACACAGCTTGGCACCAATTTTCTAACATAAGGGATTTCGCCTGTCAAATTACCCAGGACAGACAGTTGTTACTGCACGACACAAATTCTGCCCAATGAGAGTAGTTCTGAGTTATCCAAGATTCGGGCAGTGGATGTGCGGGATTTGGAGCCGTCTTTCCTACTGTGTTCCGCTTCATTCTTGATTTGCTGTGTGACTTGCAGGCTCCTGGTGTAGCGCCACCTGGGACCTATTCCTGGGTGAAACCTGTAGAGATGGTTGATGTAACAATGTTTTGAGCAGCAGCTTTGTTAGAATGATTTCTACAGGGGATCTCTTTGATAAAGACCTTTGGGCCGAGTGCCGTGGCACACGCCTGTCATCCCCGCAGCTCAGGAGGCTGAGGTAGGAGGATCACAAGTTGGAGGCCAGCCTCAGCAATGGCTCGACACTAAGCGACTCAGTGAGACCCTGTCTTTAAATAAAATACAAAAAGGGCTGGGGATGGGGCTCGGTGGTCAAGTGCCTCTGAGTTCTATCCCCAGGACCCCACCTCGCCTGAAACAAAAGACCTTTGGAAATACAGCATGGTGAGTGCAGAGGACACAGGTGTCCCCGTCACACAGACCTGTGTCTGCATTCTGCCTTGGTCCAGGGTCCGCATCCAGTGTCTGTCCATAGATAGTGGCTGTGACAGTGATGGATGTTAATTGTTGGAGAATAAACACATGACCGCTACAGGAGTAGTTTCAAAAATGATAACGTGCTGTCAGGTGACCCAAGTGAAGCTTCTGTCAGAGTCACCAACACCATTGTCTAATGACCATCCTTCCTGTGTAGGAAGTAACGAGTGCAGCTTAGAAGGGTACATCCTGTTCACCGTAGGGTCATACAGCATGTCACCTGCCAGCCACCAGACCTGGGGACACACACAGAGGTGATTCAGGGTTCTTTTCTCATGAAGCTCCTGTGTTTGCGGGGAACCAATAGCTACGGGAGAATTCATGTGCTAATAGAGTGATGACAGCGTGTGGCTGCTGGGACTTGGCAGCCATAGTCTTGTGAGCATCAAGGGGCTTACTGAGGGTTGCCGGGGCTCCCCGTGGACATGGGGCTGAGGGCCAGGCTCGGGGAGTGGGCTGGACGCCAGGGAGCGCCCAGGAGGGCCTGAGATCTGCAGCCCTGCCGTCTGGGTCCTTCTTCCTGCCACTGCTTCTGTCCCTGGGGTCCCCGTCAAATCAGTCTCCATTCTTTGACACTTCTTCAGGATTGTTTTGTGGGAGGGTGACCGTCTGCGCCCGAGTCTGGGGCCTAGCCCTAACTGATCCAAGGCAGAGGCGCACACCTCGCCCCTCTTAGAAAGAAGACAGCCACTCTCTCAGGACGCGGCCTGGGTAGAGGCTCTGGGCGGATCCACAAAGAGCTTGAGGAGGTCTCTAGGTTCTGGGGGGTGGGGAGTGGGACTGGTGATGAACCCAGGGGTGCTGGACCATCGAGCCGTGTCCCCAGCCCCATTTTATGTTTTATTTAGAGACAGGGTCTCACTGAGTTGCTTAGGGCCTCGCTGAGGCTGGTTTTGAACTCGTGATCCTCCTGCCTCAGCCTCCCGAGCCGCTGGAACCACTGGTGTGCGCCACCGCGCCTGGCTTCTCTGACTGTTCCTGAAGCCCCCAAGTGGCTCGGCTTCCTTAGTGGGCCTGGAGATGATGGGGGGGCAGGAAGCCCACGCTGGCTCCAGGCGGCTGCCCCACATTCTCCAGCATCGTCACCTCAGCCCCGGGGTAGACAGTGTCACCCGCAGAGCCCCCGACCTCTCCAGAGCTGCTCCTGCGTGCCCTGGTTATCTGAGCGTGTCCACCTGTTTTTCTGGCCGGTCAGTGGCTGCTCCTCGGCTCCCTTGACCTCGTGACTCTCCACAGGCCCTTTCCAACTCATTAGCATGCAGGACCCTCAGTTTGACGCGGCCACCAGGTGGGGGAAGGGTTTGCTTTGGCTCCTGTGAGCATGAGAGCCCCTGATCCACTCAGCTCAGTTCCTGAACCTCTCTCTGACCTGGGGCCCAGACGGCTGCTGCACCCCAGCCTTGGTCGTCAGGTGTCGCGTTAGCAGCTTCTCTGCACTCTAGTGTCTCCCCCTGCACCCCTTCAGCCTGCAGACTGAGATGGGCGCTGCGCTCTCTCCGCTCCGCCTGACGCTTGCTCATTTCAAGTGGCGCGTTGCTGCCCTGCGCCCAAAGACGGCCCTGCCTCGCTCCCGGGCCGGGATCTGATTCTCCAGCATTGCCTTTTAAAAGGTGTTCAGCTAGGAAATTGCATATTCTTTCCTCTGAAAGGCCTCTCCCTGCCGCCTTTGTGCAGCTACAGCTGTCATAACCGCGCTGGGATTCTGTGTGCGCACGGTGGGGGGGGGGGGCAAGGGCGCGGTGCGGGGAGAGGTAACAGGCCGTCCTCCTGGGCAGCCGCCTTCCCGCCCGGCTTTTGTGAACTGGATTAAAAAATAAATAAGTCAGATCCTATCGGTCTCCGCTCAGCGCCCTCCGCTCCCCACGCTCACAG
>NW_026000143.1:354432-361104 GCF_001458135.2 Marmota marmota marmota
GCCTCTCTGCCGCTGCAGCCTGCCTGCTGCACAGTCTGTCACACCCCCCCACCCAGCTGTTTGTCATGGTGTTAGCTGTGTCCTCGCTGTCCCCTGGATGTGCCACACTCGCTCCCACTCAGAAGCCTCGGCATTTGTTTTCCCGGATCCTTGTGGCCTCACTGTCCTGTGGAGAGGGCGTCCTGGAGGAGACGGGGCGTTGGCCGTGTGCCCCGGCTCCGGCCACCCTGCCTGGGCCAGCCCCGTCTGCTTCAGGAGAACCGATGTCACTTCACAGGACCAGAAAGGCCCCATGCTGAGCATGTGACAGGGAGCAGCGTGACAGGACAGGTGCATGCATGGGAGCAGGCCACCTGCCTGCTGATCTCCAGGAGACCCCACGGGAGGGCCTCTGGGCTGGTTGTCACTGTAGGATCTGGGGTTCTTCCCAGCCCGCCACCAAGGGAGTTGCGCACAGAGCAGCCCGTGTCATCTCCAGCCTCCTCGTGTCTGTGCCCGAGAACTTGATCAGAACTGCAGAGGTGATTTCATGGTTTCTTAAGGTAGGCTTGCGTGGAAAATTAGACTGCGTGGATCTGGCTCCCCAGCTAGGCCATTTTGGTGACTGTGTAGCCCTGGGTGATTTCACTCATCTCAGACTTATATTTCTTGCCTTTAAAGTGAGTTTAATACTCGTTATTAAGCCAGAAGCAACAGCACTTGACTGTCATCCCACCAACTCGGGAGGCTGAGGCAGGAGGATCACAAGTTGGAGGCCAGCCTCAGCAAAAGTAAAGCCCTGAGCAACTCAGTGAGACCTCTAAATAAAATATAAAACAGGGCTGGGGACGGGGCTCAGGGGTTGAGTGTCCCTGGATTCAATTCCCGGTACTACCCCAAAATAATAATAACCATTATCTATGTCAGGGGACAACGTGTGCCTTAAAGGAGCACGTATGTAATAAACAATTGGTGATTAATGAGTGCCCACGGCTGCCTTTGCTCCTGCTTCCTGAGACTTCTCTGATCCTTGTTTTCAAGATGGTGCTTCTTGCCCTGACTAATACCGGGGTGTTGCTAAGAGGAAGGGAGACAGCTGGCAGGGCTGGATGAAATGTCAGCCGCGAAGAGCTGGGTGTCCCCGGGAACCCTCTGCCGTCTCCTTCCTCCAGCCCCGTGGAGGAGCCGGCTCTGGTTGCCTGGGAGGCCATCTGTCCTGATCCCTCACACCTGAAGCCTCCGTGCCGTGTCCTCCCCAGCATGGACGCCGTGTCCACCGACCGCCCCACAGCCTGGGGGTGGAGGTGTGGAAGGGCGCAGTGCCAGCAGACAGTGCTCAGGTGCCACCTGTTTTCCTGCCACTCTCCCTGAGGAAACAGGGGCTTCAGGACACCTGCGACCTCTCAGCAGATGACTGCAATAGAACCTGTCTTCAAAGTGTCCTGTGAGCGTCGGGGACAATGACGAATGTGCTGGGGTCATGACAGACTTTGCCCATCCCTCTCCAGGGCACCTTTGCCCCTCCCCTTCTGGGCACAGGAGGGTGGATTTGGAGAGTGGGGGACAGACCCCAGATCTCTGGTGGCATCTCCATTCAGGATCATGAGCTCAGCCCCAGGGTCACTGTGCCAGCGTGGCTGTGCCCCTCCCCACTTCTCTGGACTTGGCCTCTGCAGAAGCCCTTGGTGGTTGATGAAGACGTGTCTAAGCTGTGCCCTGGCTTGACGAGGCACAGTCCCCTGGCCGATCTGTGCTGACCCCCTGTAACGTGTGCACCTCCTGAGCCAGTTATGGAAGAGAGGGGGAGAGCAGGGCTCTTCAGACCAGACCCCTGCATCAGGACAGAGTCACAGTGACCCCCAGGGTAGCAAGAGGAGGAAACTGAGGCTCAGAGCAAAGCTTCCCATCCAGTGTCTCCTGAAGAGCTGTCAGAGCAGGATTTCAACCCAGGCCTCCTGACCAGCATGGTCATTTTTTTTTTTGGGGGGGGGTGGGAGTGAGAGGTGTACCAGGGATTGAACTCAGGGGCCCTCGACCCCTGAGCCCCCTCCCCAGCCCTACCTTGTATTTTAGTTAGAGACAGGGCCTCTAGAGACAGGGAGATGGCACCGCCACTTCCAAGTAGAGATTATCTCAGATCATCTCCAAGTTATATTTGTCTTTGAGATTTGCTGTTTTACTTTAAATCTCTGTTATCCATGACGGTTATGAACAGGTATGTTTTCTTTTCTGATTGAATGTTTGATAATAACACTTTATTATCGTGAAAACGATTCTTGGCTGACATTGAACTTGCAAAAACTCCCCAGTATCAGATACTGCCATCAGGCCTTGTCTGCCTCATTGAATCACCTTCCCGCAGGCTCACAAACAGAGGTGGGGTTCACCCCCATCGCCTAGAACAGGAGACTGGGTTCAGAGGCGTGGACCCGGCTGCTCAAGTAGGGGTGACAGGTCTGGCCCTGAGAGCTACATTTCCCTCCCTCAGCCTGCTTCCTTAAGCCTCGTCCTGCGCTAGGTTTAAAGTCAGAGCACACTGTCATTGACCCCAGAGGCTGTGGGGCACACAGTGTAGACACGTTGTGGGTCCACAGGAGGTTACAAGTGTCCTTAGGACCATCCTTTGTCCTTTTGCAGGCCTGACCTGGGCCTTGATGCTCAAGTGACATCCTGGAATCCGTTAGCAATGTGGAGTCTGGGGCCGGCCCCAGGCCTCCTGACCCAGTCTGTCTTCTAGCAAAGTCTCAGGTGAATTGAATGCACCTTCAACATTCGAGAAACACTGACAGCCCAGGCTAGAGGCATCCCATTGGATGACAGTGATCCGCATCATCGCTCCACACTGTTCAGATAGGATGACTGAGTCCCTGAATGTTGGGAGGTCGCTTCCTTGGGACACGGGAACCTGTCTTCATAGCCCTGTGTCTGTGTAACCTAGTCACCTCGGTTAACTTTTCGTCACTGTGATTAAAATTCCTGACAGGAACAACTTAGAGAGCAGTGTATGCTCATAGCCCAAGGTGAGGCAGCACATGGTGGCAAAGTGTGGCTGGCGTGCGGTGCAGGACAGCTGCCAGGCTCAGGTGGACACGGCACAAGGGGCCAGGGGCAGGCCCCCAGTGACCTGCTTCCTCCATTCACCGTCCCCCCCCCACAGTCACCACCCAGTTCAGTCCTTTCCTATCATGAGTCCATCCAAGGGTGAACCCAGGGGTGGGTGGGGTCACGTCACCCACGGTCTGATCATGCACCTCGGGTCATTCCTGCGTGGCCTCCCCGTGAGCTCCTGGGGGACACCTCATGTCCGACCACAACCTCCCCTAGTCTGAGGCTTATTTTATTTGTATATGAAATGAGGAATTTCTTTCAAACCCAGTTTTTTAATATAAATGCGTTTAAGGCCATTCATGTTCCTCTCAGACACATCATCAGTTTTTCCATATTCTTTAAGACATGGAACTTTGACTTTTTACAATCAAAAATTTTTTTTGCAATTTTTATTTGACACAAAAGTTGTCCATATTCATGAAGCACAATATGATACAATCATACATGTATTCGACGTGGAATAATTGAAATTTACCTTATTATTTTCTCCTAGCTCTGAGGTTATTTCAGAGGACATGTTGCATATTGTCCTTTGGGTTACATTTGTTAAGTTTTTCATTATTTCTTTTTTTCTTTTTGGTGGTTGTGACCTAAAAGAATGATGAATTTTTGGCAGATGGTGTACTCAGTTTTTAAATTTTGGAAGTAGACATTCTACAGAAATGTCTATTAAATCAATCTTATTAACTTTATTAGTCAATCTTGCTAATTTTACTTATCTTGAGGGAAAAGCATTAACTATTTCACTAGTAAACATGATTTTGCATAAAGATTTTTTATTAACATAGCCTTCGTCAAGTGAAGGAAATTTTCTGTTTCTCGTTTGCTTGATTTCATAAATGGGGATTTTATTTATCACATGACTTTCTTGCATTTGTTTGAAAGGGTCATGTGCTTTTCCATCTTCCATTTGATAATGTATTAAGTATATTGGTTAATTTTTTATGTTATAGCAACGTAGACTTCTGGTGTGAGCCCCAGTTGATCATGGGGTATTATCTTTTTTACATATCGGCAGATTTCATTTTCCTTTTTTTTTTTTTTTTTTGTAAAGGAATTTTATCTATCTGGTACTGAACGTTGAACCCAGGGGCACTTAACCACCAAGCTATATCCCCAACCCTTTTATTTTTTATTTAGAGACAGGGTCTTGCTGAGTCGCCTGGTCCCTCGATAAGTTGCTGAGGCTGGCCTCCAACATCCAATCCTCCTGTCTCAGCCTCCTGAGTCTCTGAGATGACAGGTGTGGGCCACCGTGCCCAGTAACACCTCTTTTCTTGAATAATATCAGTATGTAAATCTCTCTTTTTGTAATGTCCTTGTGTTATTTGGTGTAATACTTGTAATAGCCTCCTAAAATGAGTCGGGAAATATTCTCTCCTCTATTTGCTGAAAGAATTTGCTTAGAAATGGTATTTCTTCCTTAAATATTTGATAGAATTAATCAGTGAAACATCTGGGAAATTCTGTAGGGAAAGCCTTTTGTTTTGTTTTATAAATCAAGGAAAATTGGGTTTTTAAAAATCATCAGGCGTATGGTTTTTATATTTTTATTATTGCATTAATCACCTTGTGTTCGTTGGTGCATTGGTTAGTTGAGCTTCTTTGTTTAACACATTTGGAAAATTTTCATCTGTTATTCTTCAAATGTTTTCCCATTGCCACTGCCTGTCCTAAGAATTTAATTACCTGCAAGTTAGACCACTTGAGTCGGAAATTGTCACCCCAGTCACTGAGGTAGCATTTCCTCTTTCAGCCGTTGATTTCAAATAGACTTTTCAGCTCCTAAAATTCTATTTTATCCTTCTGAGTCTCTCCACTTAACAGCACCGTGTTTACATTTGCTTTGAATATTTAAAAACATTAGTAATGGCAGTTTGAAAGTCCTTGTCTGCTAAATACAGCATCTCTGTCATCTCCAAGTTTCTTTCTAAGGACTAATTGTTCTCCTGGTTAAGGAGTTACAGGTCACATAGTAAGGTGTTTAATTTCCAAATATTCGAGAATTTTCTGGCTGTCTTGCTGGTGCTAGTTCCTGATTTAATAATTCTGTGATCATAAAACATACTTTAATGATTTCATGCTTTTCTGTGGATCTTCATGTTATTTCATTTATGTATTTATATGCAGCTCTGAGGACGGAGCCCAGGGCCCCCCATGTGCTGGGCGAGCGCTCCACCACTGGGCCCTGGCCCCAGCCCCAGCCCCAGCCCCGGCCCCCACCCTGGTCCTGCTTTAAGACTTTTCTTCCAGTTTATCTTACTGACCACTCCAGGGGCACTTTACTCCAGAATCTGCGGTTGTTGGATATAGTGTCCTATAAATGTCACTGGAGTCACATTGGATGATAATATTGTTCAGATCTTCTATATCCTTATTGGTTTTTCGTCTGCTTGTTCTATCAGTGTTAGGGGAGTAAAATAGACCATCTCATCCACACCATATAGTCAGGGTTGGGCCTTTTCTTGAGGACATGGTACACTTGAACCCCGCCCCCTGCCCAGCCCTGGGAGGTCCAGTTCCTCATTCCCTGAAACCTATGAACAAGTACTGCATGTGGCACAGGGGACTTTGCACAAAGGTGTGATCCAGTTGAGGATGTGACAGGAGAGCATCTTACTATCCAGATGGGGTCATGCCCAGGCAGAGAGGGAGGCCAGAGAGTGAGGCAGGTGCTGCGAGTATGGGCAGGTCAGCTGTTGTAAGGCCACCAGCCAGGGTGGCCGCCTGTCAACCCCTGTGATCTGAGTCACACGAAACACCCAGACATTTCCCACCTCTAGTGCTCTAGGCCATGACTACTATTACTGTTCTGGCCATTTCATGTAACAGCAATGGGAACTTTACAGGGGGCTTCAGTCGGTTTACATTTAATGGGATTATTTATAGCATTAGACTCAAATCTGTCATCTTGAATTTCTGTGTCCCACCAATTCTTTTCTCCCCTTTGCGTCTTCTTGGCTTCTTTTGGGGAGTTGGGGTGGATGAACCAGTATATTTAGAATTCCATGATCTCCTCTATTGGCTTTTTATTTGTGCTTTTTTGGTTACTTTTTTAAGATTGCTGTAGAAATGGCATTTTTTTAAGCTGATGGTTGTCTGTGTTCAAAAATATGCCATTGCTTCAGGAATTATTTAAGAACCTCACAAAAGCATCCTGCTTGGAATTTTTCTGAGCGTCTGGGATGTGTGATTTGTTGTCTTTAAGTAATTTTGGAGGATTCTTGGGATTTATCTCTGTATTCTTTTGCCTCATTTGTTTTTACTCATGTTGGGGCTTCACTTGAACGTATGCTTCGGACATTTGAGATGATCCTATAGATTTTTTTTTTTGGGGGTGGGGTTGTGTGCTGAGGATTGAACTCAGGGGCCCTCCACCCCTGAGCCCCATCCCCAGCCCTACTTTGTATTTTATTTAGAGACAGGGTCTCCCTGAGTTGCTTAGGGCCTCTCCGTTGCTGAGGCTGGCTTTGAACTCACAATCCTCCTGCCTCAGCCTCCCGAGCGGCAGGGATGACAGGCTTGCACCATCACACCAGGCTTTATTTCTCAGTCTTTTATCTTTTTTTTTTTTTTTTTTTAAAA